>NW_027207674.1:0-151000 GCF_963455315.2 Globicephala melas | reverse complement strand
CCCTAAAGCGTTGACGTACCCTCACCTGGACCCTAAACCGTCCCCGTCCCCTAACCCTAACCCTAGCCCCAACCCCAACCCTAACCCTTCCCTGAAGCCTTACCCGCATCCGTCCCCTAATCCTAACCCGTACGCTAACACTAAACCGTGGCCTCACACGTACGCTCACCCTAAAGTGTTGTCGTACTCTCACCTGGACCCTAAACCGTCCCCGTCCCCTAACCCTAACCCTAGCCCGAACCCTAAACCTAACACTTCCCCGAAGCCTTACCCTCACCCGTTCCCTAATCGTAACCCGTACGCTAAAACAAACCCGCACCCTCACAGGAACGCTCACCCTAAAGCGCTGTCGTACCCTCACCTGGACCCTAAACCGTCCCCGTCCCCTAACCCTAACCCTAGCCCGAACCGTAACCCTAACACTTCCCCGAAGCCTTACCCTCACCCGTCCCCTAAGCCTAACCCGTACGATAACACTAAACTGCACCCTAACACGTATGCTCACCCTAAAGCATTGTCGTACCCGCACCTGGACCCTAAACCGTCCCCGTCCCTGAAACCTAACCATAGCCTGAACCCTAAACGTAACCCTTCCCCGAAGCCTTACCCTCACCTGTCCCCTAATCCTAACCCGTACGCTAACACGAACCCGCGCCCTCACACGTACGCTCACCTTAAAGCGTTGTAGTACTCTCACCTGGACCCTAAACGGTCCCCGTCCCCTAACCAAAAACCTAGCCCGACACCTAACCCTAACCCTTCCCCGAAGCCTTACCCTCACCCGTCCCCAATTCCTAACCAGTACGCTAACACTAACCCGCGCCCTCACACGTACATTCACCCTAAAGCGCTGTCGTACCCTAACCTGGACCCTAAACCGTCCCCGTCCCCTAACCGTAACCCTAGCCCGAACCCAAAACGTAACCCTTCCTCGAAGCCTTACCCGCACCCGTCCCCTAATCCTAATCCGTACTCTAACACTAACACGCGCCCTCACACCTACGCTCACCCTAAAGCGTTGTCGTACTCTCACCTGGACCCTAAACCGTCACCCTCACCTAACCCTAACCCTAGCCCGAACCCTAACCCTAACTCTTCCCCGAAGCCTTACACTCACCCGTCCCTTAATCCTATTCCGAACGCTAACACTAACCTGCGCCCTCACACGTATGCTCACCCTAAAGCGTTATCGTACCCTCACCTGGACCCTAAACTGTCCCCGTCCCCTAACCCTAACCCTAGCCCAACCCTAACCCTAAACCTAATCCTTCCCCGAAGACTTACCCTCACCCGTCCCCTAATCCTAACCCGTACGCTAACATTAACCCGCGCCCTCACACGTACGCTCACCGTAAAGCGTTGTCGTATCCTCACCTGGACCCTAAACCGTCCCCGTCCCCTAACCCTAACCCTAGCCCGAACCCTAACCCTAACCCTTCCCCGAAGCCTTACACTCACCCTTCCCCTAATCCTAACCCGTACGCTAACACTAACCCGCGCCCTCACACGTACGCTCACCCTAAAGCATTGTCGTACACTCACCTGGACCCTAAATTGTCCCCGTCCCCTAAACCTAACCCTAGCGCGAACCCTCACCCTAATCCTTCCCCGAAGCCTTACCCTCACCCGTCGGCTAATCTTAACCCGTACGCTAACACTAACCCATGTCCTCACACGTACGCTCACCCTAAAGCGTTTTCGTACACTCACCTGGACCCTAAACCGTCCCCGTCCCCTAACCCTAATCCTAGCCTGAACCCTAACCCTAACCCTTCCCCGAAGCCTTACCCTCACCCATCCCCTAATCCTAACCCGTACGCTAACACTAACCTGCGCCCTCACACGAACGCTCACCCTAAAGCGTTGTCGTACGCTCACCTGGACCCTAAACCGTTCTCGTCCCCTAACCCTGATCCTAGCCCGAATTCCAGCCCGAACCCCAACCCTAACACTTCGCCGAAGCCTTACAGTCACCCGTCCCCTAATCCTAACCCGTAAGCTAACACTAACCCGCGTCCTCACACGTACGCTCACCCTAAAACGTTGTCCAACCCTACCTGGACCCTAAACCGTCCCCGTCCCCTAACCCTAACCCTAGCCCGAACCCTAACCCTAACTCTTCCCCGAAGCCTTACCCTCACCTGTCCCCTAATCGTAACCCGTACGCTAACACTAACCTGTACCCTCACACGTACGCTCACCCTAAAGTGTTGTCCTACCCTCACCTGGACCCTAAACCGTCCCCGTCCCCTAACCCTAACCCTAGCCTGAACCCTAACCCTAACCCTTCCACGAAGCCTTACCCTCACCCGTCCCCTAAACTTAACCCGTACGCTAACACTAACACGCGCCCTCACACGTACGCTCACCCTAAAGCGTTGTCGTACCCTCACCTGGACCCTAAACCGTCCCCGTCCCCTAACCCTAACCCTAGCCTGAACCCTAACCCTAACACTTCACCGAAGCCTTACCCTCACCCGTCCCCTAAGCCTAACCCGTACGATAACACTAAACTGCGCCCTAACACGTATGCTCACCCTAAAGCATTGTCGTACCCGCACCTGGACCCTAAACCTTCCCCGTCCCTTAAACCTAACCCTAGCCCGAACCCTAAACGTAACCCTTCCCCGAAGCCTTACCCTCACCTGTCCCCTAATCCTAACCCGTACGCTAACACTAACCCGCGCCCTCACACGTACATTCACCCTAAAGCGCTGTCGTACCCTAACCTGGACCCTAAACCGTCCCCGTCCCCTAACCGTAACCCTAGCCCGAAACCAAAACGTAACCCTTCCTCGAAGCCTTACCCGCACCCGTCCCCTAATCCTAATCCGTACTCTAACACTAACACGCGCCCTCACACCTACGCTCACCCTAAAGCGTTGTCGTACTCTCACCTGGACCCTAAACCGTCACCCTCACCTAACCCTAACCCTAGCCCGAACCCTAACCCTAACTCTTCCCCGAAGCCTTACACTCACCCGTCCCTTAATCCTATTCCGAACGCTAACACTAACTTGCGCCCTCACACGTATGCTCACCCTAAAGCGTTATCGTACCCTCACCTGGACCCTAAACTGTCCCCGTCCCCTAACCCTAACCCTAGCCCAACCCTAACCCTAAACCTAATCCTTCCCCGAAGACTTACCCTCACCCGTCCCCTAATCCTAACCCGTACGCTAACATTAACCCGCGCCCTCACACGTACGCTCACCGTAAAGCGTTGTCGTATCCTCACCTGGACCCTAAACCGTCCCCGTCCCCTAACCCTAACCCTAGCCCGAACCCTAACCCTAACCCTTCCCCGAAGCCTTACACTCACCCTTCCCCTAATCCTAACCCGTACGCTAACACTAACCCGCGCCCTCACACGTACGCTCACCCTAAAGCATTGTCGTACACTCACCTGGACCCTAAATTGTCCCCGTCCCCTAAACCTAACCCTAGCGCGAACCCTCACCCTAATCCTTCCCCGAAGCCTTACCCTCACCCGTCGGCTAATCTTAACCCGTACGCTAACACTAACCCATGTCCTCACACGTACGCTCACCCTAAAGCGTTTTCGTACACTCACCTGGACCCTAAACCGTCCCCGTCCCCTAACCCTAATCCTAGCCCGAACCCTAACCCTAACCCTTCCCCGAAGCCTTACCCTCACCCATCCCCTAATCCTAACCCGTACGCTAACACTAACCTGCGCCCTCACACGAACGCTCACCCTAAAGCGTTGTCGTACGCTCACCTGGACCCTAAACCGTTCTCGTCCCCTAACCCTGATCCTAGCCCGAATTCCAGCCCGAACCCCAACCCTAACACTTCGCCGAAGCCTTACAGTCACCCGTCCCCTAATCCTAACCCGTAAGCTAACACTAACCCGCGTCCTCACACGTACGCTCACCCTAAAACGTTGTCCAACCCTACCTGGACCCTAAACCGTCCCCGTCCCCTAACCCTAACCCTAGCCCGAACCCTAACCCTAACTCTTCCCCGAAGCCTTACCCTCACCTGTCCATTAATCGTAACCCGTACGCTAACACTAACCTGTACCCTCACACGTACGCTAACCCTAAAGTGTTGTCCTACCCTCACCTGGAACCTAAACCGTCCCAGTCCCCTAACCCTAACCCTAGCCTGAACCCTAACCCTAACCCTTCCCCGAAGCCTTACCCTCACCCATCCCCTAATCCTAACCCGTACGCTAACACTAACCCTCGCCCTCACACGTACGCTCAACCTAAAGCGTTGTCGTACCCTCACCTGGACCCTAAACAGTCCCCATCCCCTAATCCTAACCCTAGCCCGAACCCTAACTCTAACCCTTCCCGGAAGCCTTACCCTCACCCTTCCCCTAATCCTAACCCGTACGCTAACACTAACCCGTGCCCTCACACGTACGCTCACCCTAAAGCGTTGTCGTACCCTTACCTGGACCCTAAAACGTCCCCTAACCCTAACCCTAGCCCGAACCCTAACCCTAACACTTCCCCGAAGCCTTACCCTCACCCGTCCCAAATTCCTATCCCGTACGCTAACAGTAACCCACGCCCTCACACATACTATCACACTAAAGCGTTGTCGTACCCTCACCTGGACCCTAAACCGTCCCCGTCCCGAAACCCTAACCCTAGCCTGAAACCTAACCCTAACCCTTCCGTGAAGCCTTACCCTCACCCGTCCCCTAATCCTAACCTGTACGCTAACACTAACCCGCGCCCTCACAAGTACGCTCAACCTAAAGCGTTGTCGTACCCTCAAATTGACCCTAAACCGTCTCCGTCCCCTAATCCTAACCCTAGCCAGAACCCTAACCCTAACCCTTCCCGTAAGCCTTACCCTCACCCGTACCCTAATCCTAACCCGTACGCTAACACTATCCTGCACCCTCACACGTACGCTCACCCTAAAGCTTTGTCGTAGCCTCACGTGGACCCTAAAACCTCCCCTAACCCTAACCCTAGCCCGAACCTTAAACCTAACACTTCCCCGAAGCCTTACACTCACCCGTCCCCTAATCCTAACCCGTACACTAACACTAACCTGCACCCTCACACGTACGCTCACCCTAAAGCGTTGTCGTACCCTCACCTGGACCCTAAACCGTCCCTGTCCCCTAACCCTAACCCTAGCCCGAAACCTAACCCTAACCCTTCCCCGAAGCCTTACCCTCACCCGTCCCCTAATCCTAAACTGTACGCTAACACTAACCCATTCCCTCACACGTACGCTCACCCTAAAGCGTTGTCGTACCCTCACCTGGACCCTAAACCGTCCCCGTCCCCTAACCCTAACCCTAGCCCGAACCCTAACACTTCCCCGAAGCCCTACCCTCACCCGTCCCCTAATGCTCACCGGTACGCTAACACTAACCCGTGCCCTCACACGAACGCTCACCCTAGATCGTTGTCGTAACCTCAGCTGGACCCTAAACCGTCCCCATCCCCTAACCCTAACCCTAGCCTGAACCCTAACCCTAACCCTTCCCCGAAGCCTTACCCTCACCCATCCCCTAATCCTAACCCGTACGCTAACACTAACCCTCGCCCTCACAAGTACGCTCAACCTAAAGCGTTGTCGTACCCTCACCTGGACCCTAAACCGTCCCCATCCCCTAATCCTAACCCTAGCCCGAACCCTAACCCTAACCCTTCCCCTAAGCCTTACCCTCACCCGTCCCCTAATCCTAACCCGTACGCTAACACTAACCAGCGCCCTCACACGTACGCTCACGCTAAAGCGTTGTCAAACCCTCACCTGGACCCTAAACCGTCCCCGTCCCCTAAACCTAAACCTAGCCCGAACCCTAACCCTAACCCTTCCCCGAAGCCTTACCCTCAACCGTCCCCTAAACCTAACCCGTAGGCTAACACTAACCCACGCCCTCACACGTACGCTCACCCTAAAGCGTTGTCGTACCCTCACCTGGACCCTAAACCCTCCCCGTCCCCTAACCCTAACACTAGCCTGAACCCTAACCCTAACCCTTCCCCGAAGCCTTACCCTCACCCGTCCCCTAAACTTAACCCGTACGCTAAGACTAACTCATGCCCTCACACGTACGCTCACCCTAAAGCGTTGTCGTACCCTCACCTGGACCCTAAACCGGCCCTGTCCCGAAACCCTAACCCTAGCCCGTATCCTAACCCTAACCCTTCCCTGAAGCCTTACCCTCACCCGTCCCCTAATCCTAACCCGTACATTAACACTAACCCGCGGCCTCACAAGTACGCTCACACTAAAGCGTTGTCATACCCTCACCTGGACCCTAAACCGTCCCCGTCCCCATCCCCTAACCCTAACCCGAACCCTAACCCTAACCTTTCCCCAAAGCCTTACGCTCACCCGTCCCCTAATCGTAACGTGTACGCTAACACTAACACACGCCCTCACACGAACGCTCACCTAAAGTGTTGTCGTACCCTCACCTGGACCCTAAACCGTCCCCTAACCCTAACCCTAGCCCGAACCCTAACCCTAACACTTCCCCGAAGCCTTATCCTCACCCGTCCCCTAAACCTAACCGGTATGCTAACACAAACCCACGCCCTCACACGTACGCTCACCCTAAAGCATTTTACCCTCACCTTGACCCTAAACCGTCCCAGTCCCCTAACCCTAACCGTAGCCCGAACCCTAACCCTAAACGTTCCCCGAAGCCTGACCCTCACCCGTCCCCAATCCTAACCCGTACGCTGACACTAACCTGCACCCTCACACGTACGCACCCCCTAAAGCGTTGTCGTACCCTCACCTGGACCCTAAACCGTCCCCGTCCCCTAACCCTAACCGTAGCCCGAACCCTAACCCTAAACGTTCCCCGAAGCCTGACCCTCACCCGTCCCCTAATCCTAACCCGTACGCTGACACTAACCCGCGCCCTCACACGTACGCTCCCCCTAAAGCGTTGTCGTACCCTCAACTGGAGCCTAAACCGTCCCCGTCCCCTAACCCTAACCCTAGCCCGAACCCTAACCCTAACCCTTCCCCGAAGCCTGACCCTCACCCGTCCCCTAATCCTAACCCGTACGCTGACACTAACCCGCGCCCTCACACGTACGCTCCCCCTAAAGCGTTGTCGTACCCTCACCTGGACCCTAAACCGTCCCCGTCCCCTAACCCTAACCCTAGCCCGAACCCTAACCCTAACCCTTCCCCGAAGCCTGACCCTCACCTGTCCCCTAATCCTAACCCGTACACTGACACTAACCCGCGCCCTCACACGTACGCTCCCCCTAAAGCGTTGTCGTACCCTCACCTGGACCCTAAACCGTCCCCGTCCCCTAACCCTAACCCTAGCCCGAACCCTAACCCTAACCTTTCCCAGAAGCCTGACCCTCACTCATCCCCTAATTCTAACCCGTACGCTAACACTAACCTGTGCCCTCACACGTACGCTCCCCCTAAAGGGTTGTCGTACCCTCACCTGGACCCTAAACCGTCCCCGTCCCCTAACCCTAACCCTAGCCCGAACCCTAACCCTAACCCTTCCCCGAAGCCTGACCCTCACCCGTCCCCTAATCCTAACCCGTACGCTGACACTAACCCGCGCCCTCACACGTACGCTCCCCCTAAAGCGTTGTCGTACCCTCACCTGGACCCTAAACCATCCCCGTCCCCGTCCCCTAACCCTAGCCCGAACCCTAACCCTAACCCTTCCCCGAAGCCCGACCCTCACCCGTCCCCTAATCCTAACCCGTACGCTGACACTAACCCGCGCCCTAACACGTACGCTCCCCCTAAAGCGTTGTCGTACCCTCACCTGGACCCTAAACCGTCCCCGTCCCCTAACCCTAACCCTAGCCCGAACCCTAACCCTAACCCTTCCCCGAAGCCTGACCCTCACCCGTCCCCTAATCCTAACCCGTACGCTGACACTAACCCGCGCCCTCACACGTACGCTCCCCGTAAAGCGTTGTCGTACCCTCACCTGGGCCCTAAAGCGTCCCCGTCCCCTAACCCTAACCCTAGCCCGAACCCTAACCCTAACCCTTCCCCGAAGCCTGACCCTCACCCGTACCCTAATCCTAACACGTACGCTGAAACTAACCCGCGCCCTCACACGTACGCTCCCCCTAAAGCGTTGTCGTACCCTCACCTGGACCCTAAACCGTCCCCGTCCCCTAACCCTACCCTAGCCCGAACCCTAACCCTAACCCTTCCCCGAAGCCTGACCCTCACCCGTCCCCTAATCCTAACCCGTACGCTGACACTAACCCGCGCCCTCACACTTACGCTCCCCCTAAAGCGTTGTCGTACCCTCACCTGGACCCTAAACCGTCCCCGTCCCCTGACCCTAACCCTAGCCCGAACCCTAACCCTAACCCTTCCCCGAAGCCTGACCCTCACCCGTCCCCTAATCCTAACCCGTACGCTGACACTAACCCGCGCCCTCACACGTACGCTCCCCCTAAAGCGTTGTCGTACCGTCACCTGGACCCTAAACCGTCCCCATCCCTGTCCCCTAACCCTAGCCCGAACCCTAACCCTAACCCTTCCCCAAAGCCTGACCCTCACCCGTCCCCTAACCCTAACCCGTACGCTAAAACTAACCCGCGCCCTCACACGTACGCTCACCCTAAAGCGTTGTCGTACCCTCACCTGGACACTAAACCGTCCCCGTCCCCTCACCCTAACTCTAGCCCGAACCCTAACCCTAACCCTTCCCCGAAGCCTTACCCTCACCCGTCTCATAATCCTAACCCGTACGCTAACACTAACACGCGCCCGCACACGTACGCTCACCCTAAAGCGTTGTCGTACCCTCACCTGGACCCTAAACCATCCCCGTCCCCTAAACCTAACCCTAGCCCGAACCCTAACCCTCACCCTTCCCCGAAGCCTTATGCTCACCCGTCCCCTAAACCTAACCGGTACGCTAACACTAACCCGCGCCCTCACACGTACGCTCACCCTAAAGCGTTGTCGTATCCTCACCTGGACCCTAAACCGTCTCCGTCCCCTAACCCTAACCCTAGCCCTAACCCTAACCCTAACCCTTTCCCGAAGCCTTACCCTCACCCGTCCCCTAAACTTAACCCGTACGCTAAAACTAACCCATGCCCTCACACGTACGCTCACCCTAAAGCGTTGTCGTACCCTCACCTGGACCCTAAACCGTGCCTGTCCCCAAACCCTAACCTTAGCCCGAACCCGAACCCTACCCCTTCCCCGTAGCCTTAACTTCACCCGTCCCCTAATCCTAACCCGAATGCTAACACTAAACGGCGCCCTCACACGTACGCTCACCCTAAAGCGTTTTCGTACCCTCTCCTGGATCCTAAACCGTCCCCGTCCCCTAACCCTAACCCTAGACCGAACCCTAAACGTAACCCTTCCTCGAAGCCTTACCCGCACCCGTCCGCTAATCCTAATCCGTACGCTAACACTAACACGCGCCCTCACACGTACGCTCACCCTAAAGCGTTGTCGTACTCTCACCTGGACCCTAAACCGTCCTCGTCTCCTAACCCTAACCCTAACCCGAACCCTAACCCTAAAACTTCCCCGAAGCCTTACTCTCAACTGTCCCCTAAACCTAACCCGTACGCTAACACAAACCCGCGCCCTCACACGAACGCTCACCCTAAAGCGTTGTCGTACCCTCACCTGGACCCTAAAACGTCCCCGTTCCCTAACCCTAACCCTAGCCCGAACCCTAACCCTAACACTTCCCCGAAGCCTTACCCTCACCCGTCCCCTAAGCCTAACCCGTACGATAACACTAAACTGCGCCCTAACACGTATGCTCACCCTAAAGCATTGTCGTACCCGCACCTGGACCCTAAACCGTCCCCGTCCCTACACCTAACCCTAGCCCGAACCCTAAACGTAACCCTTCCCCGAAGCCTTACCCTCACCTGTCCCCTAATCCTAACCCGTACGCTAACAGTAACCCGCTCCCTCACACGTACGCTCACCCTAAAGCGTTGTAGTACCCTCACCTGGACCCTAAACCGTCCCCGTCCCCTAACCCTAAACCTAGCCCGACACCTAGCCCTAACACTTCCCCGAAGCCTTACCCTCACCCGTCCCCAATTCCTAACCCGTACGCTAACACTAACCCGCGCCCTCACACGTACACTCACCCTAAAGCGCTGTCGTACACTAACCTGGACCCTAAACCGTCCCCGTCCCCTAACCCTAACCCTTGCAAGAACCCTAACCCTAACCCTTCCCGGAAGCCTTACCCTCACCCGTACCCTAATCCTAACCCGTACGCTAACACTAACCCGTGCCCTCACACGTACGCTCAGCCTAAAGCTTTGTCGTAGCCTCACGTGGACCCTAAAACCTCCCCTAACCCTAACCCTAGCCCGAACCCTAACCCTAACCCTTCCCCGAAGCCTTACCCTCACCCGTTCCCTAATCCTAAACTGTACGCTAACACTAACCCATTCCCTCACACGTACGCTCACCCTAAAGCGTTCTCGTACCCTAACCTGGACCCTAAACCGTCCCCGTCCCCTAAACCTAACCCTAGCCCAAACCTTAAATCTAAAACTTCCCCGAAACCTTACCCTCACCCGTCCCCTAATCGTAACCCGTACGCTAACACTAACTCGCGCCCTCACACGTACGCTCACACTAAAGCGTTGTCGTACCATCACCTGGACCCTAAACCGTCCCACTCCCCTAACCCTAACCCTAGCCCGAACCCTAACCCTAACCCTTCCCCGAAGCCTTGCCCTCACCCATCTCCTAATCCTAACCCGTACGCTAACGCTAACACGCGCCCTCAGACGTACACTCAACCTAAAGCGTTGTCGTACCCTCACCTGGACCCTAAACCGTCCCCATCCCCTAATCCTAACCCTAGCCCTAACCCTAACCCTAACACTTCCCGGAAGCATTACCCTCACCCGTCACCTAATCCTAAGCCGTATGCTAACACTAACCTGCGCCCTCACACGTACGCTTACCCTAAAGCGTTGTCGTACCCTCACCTGGACCCTAAACCGTCCCGGGCCCTAACGCTAACCCTAGCTCGAACCCTAAGCCTAACTCTTCCCTGAAGCCTTACCCTCACCCGTCCCCTAATCCTAACCCGTACGCTAACACTAACCCACGCCCTCACACGTACGCTCACTGTAAAGCGTTGTCGTACCCTCACCTGGAGCCTAAACCGTCCCCGTCCCCTAACCCTAACCCTAACCCGAACCCTAACCCTAACCTTTCCCCGAAACCTTACGCTCACCCGTCCAATAATCCTAACCCGTACACTAACACTAACCCGCGCCCTCACAGGTACGCTCACCCTAAAGCGTTGTCGTGCCCTCACCTGGACCCTAAACCGGCCCCGTCCCCTAACCCTAACCCTAGCCCGAACCCTAACCCTAAACCTTCCCCGAAGCCTTACCCTCACTCGTCCTCTAATCCTAACCCGTATGCTAACACTAACCCGCGCCCTCACACCTACGCTCACCCTAAAGCGTTCTCGTACCCTCACCTGGACCCTAAACCATCCCCGTCCCCTAACCGTAACCCTAGCCCGAACCCTAACCCTAACCATTCCCTGAAGCCTTACCCTCACACGTACCCTAATCCTAACCCGTACGCTAACACTAACCTGCACCCTCACACGTACGCTCACCGTAAATCGTTGTCGTACCCTCACCTGGACCCTAAACCGTCCCCATCCCCTAACCCTAACCCTAACCCGAACCCTAACCCTAACCCTTAACCGAAGCCTTAACCTCACCCGTCCCCTAATCCTAACCCGTACGCTAACACTAACCCGCGCCCTCATACGTACACTCACCCTAAAGCGTTGTCGTACCCTCACCTAAACCCTAAACCCTCCCCGTCCCCTAACCCTAACCCTAGCCCGAACCCTAACCCTAACCCTTCCCCGAAGCCTTACCCTCATCCGTCCCCTAAACTTAACCCGTACGCTAACACTAACCCGTGCCCTCACACGTACGCTCACGCTAAAGCGTTGTCGTACACTCACCTGGACCCTAAACCGTCCCCGTCCCGAAACCCTAACCCTAGCCTGAACCCTAACCCTAACTCTTCCGTGAAGCCTTACCCTCACCCGTCCCCTAATCGTAACCTGTACGCTAACACTAACACACGCCCTCACACGAACGCTCACCTAAAGTGTTGTCGTACCCTCACCTGGACCCTAAACCGTCCCCTAACCCTAACCCTAGCCTGAACCCTAACCCTAACACTTCCCCGAAGCCTTATCCTCACCCGTCCCCTAAACCTAACCGGTACGCTAACACAAACCCACGCCCTCACACGTACGCTCACCCTAAAGCATTTTACCCTCACCTTGACCCTAAACCGTCCCCGTCCCCTAACCCTAACCCTAGCCCGAACCCTAACCCTAAACCTTCCCCGAAGCCTTACACTCACCCGTCCCCTAATCCTAACCCGTACGCTGACACTAACCCGCGCCCTCACACGTATGCTCCCCCTAAAGCGTTGTCGTACCCTCACCTGGACCCTAAACCGTCCCCGTCCCCTAACCCTAACCGTAGCCCGAACCCTAACCCTAAACGTTCCCCGAAGCCTGACCCTCACCCGTCCCCTAATCCTAACCCGTACGCTGACACTAACCCGCGCCCTCACACGTACGCTCCCCCTAAAGCGTTGTCGTACCCTCACCTGGACCCTAAACCGTCCCCGTCCCCTAACCCTAACCCTAGCCCGAACCCTAACCCTAACCCTTCCCCGAAGCCTGACCCTCACCCGTCCCCTAATCCTAAACCGTACGCTGACACTAACCCGCGCCCTCACACGTACGCTCCCCCTAAAGCGTTGTCGTACCCTCACCTGGACCCTAAACCGTCCCCGTCCCCTAACCCTAACCCTAGCCCGAACCCTAACCCTAACCCTTCCCCGAAGCCTGACCCTCACATGTCCCCTAATCCTAACCCGTACTCTGACACTAACCCGCGCCCTAACACGTACGCTCCCCCTAAAGCGTTGTCGTACCCTCACCTGGACCCTAAACCGTCCCCGTCCCCTAACCCTAACCCTAGCCCGAACCCTAACCCTAACCCTTCCCAGAAGCCTGACCCTCACTCATCCCCTAAATCTAACCCGTACGCTAACACTAACCTGTGCCCTCACACGTACGCTCCCCCTAAAGGGTTGTCGTACCCTCACCTGGACCCTAAACCGTCCCCGTCCCCTAACCCTAACCCTAGCCCGAACCCTAACCCTAACCCTTCCCCGAAGCCTGACCCTCACCCGTCCCCTAATCCTAATCCGTACGCTGACACTAACCCGCGCCCTCACACGTACGCTCCCCCTAAAGCGTTGTCGTACCCTCACCTGGACCCTAAACCGTCCCCGTCCCCGTCCCCTAACCCTAGCCCGAACCCTAACCCTAACCCTTCCCCGAAGCCTGACCCTCACCCGTCCCCTAATCCTAACCCGTACGCTGACACTAACCCGCGCCCTCACACGTACGCTCCCCCTAAAGCGTTTTCGTACCCTCACCTGGACCCTAAACCGTCCCCGTCCCTGTCCCCTAACCCTAGCCCGAACACTAACCCTAACCCTTCCCCGAAGCCTGACCCTCACCCGTCCCCTAATCCTAACCCGTACGCTGACACTAACCCGCGCCCTCACACGTACGCTCGCCCTAAAGCGTTGTCGTACCGTCACCTGGACCCTAAACCGTCCCCGTCCCTGTCCCCTTACCCTAGCCCGAACCCTAACCCTAACCCTTCCCCGAAGCCTTACCCTCAACCGTCCCCTAAACCTAACCCGTAGGCTAACACTAACCCACGCCCTCACACGTACGCTCACCCTAAAGCGTTGTCGTACCCTCACCTGGACCCTAAACCCTCCCCGTCCCCTAACCCTAACACTAGCCTGAACCCTAACCCTAACCCTTACCCGAAGCCTTACCCTCACCCGTCCCCTAAACTTAACCCGTACGCTAAGACTAACTCATGCCCTCACACGTACGCTCACCCTAAAGCGTTGTCGTACCCTCACCTGGACCCTAAACCGGCCCTGTCCCGAAACCCTAACCCTAGCCCGTATCCTAACCCTAACCCTTCCCTGAAGCCTTACCCTCACCCGTCCCCTAATCCTAACCCGTACATTAACACTAACCCGCGGCCTCACAAGTACGCTCACACTAAAGCGTTGTCATACCCTCACCTGGACCCTAAACCGTCCCCGTCCCCATCCCCTAACCCTAACCCGAACCCTAACCCTAACCTTTCCCCAAAGCCTTACGCTCACCCGTCCCCTAATCGTAACGTGTACGCTAACACTAACACACGCCCTCACACGAACGCTCACCTAAAGTGTTGTCGTACCCTCACCTGGACCCTAAACCGTCCCCTAACCCTAACCCTAGCCCGAACCCTAACCCTAACACTTCCCCGAAGCCTTATCCTCACCCGTCCCCTAAACCTAACCGGTACGCTAACACAAACCCACGCCCTCACACGTACGCTCACCCTAAAGCATTTTACCCTCACCTTGACCCTAAACCGTCCCAGTCCCCTAACCCTAACCGTAGCCCGAACCCTAACCCTAAACGTTCCCCGAAGCCTGACCCTCACCCGTCCCCAATCCTAACCCGTACGCTGACACTAACCTGCACCCTCACACGTACGCACCCCCTAAAGCGTTGTCGTACCCTCACCTGGACCCTAAACCGTCCCCGTCCCCTAACCCTAACCGTAGCCCGAACCCTAACCCTAAACGTTCCCCGAAGCCTGACCCTCACCCGTCCCCTAATCCTAACCCGTACGCTGACACTAACCCGCGCCCTCACACGTACGCTCCCCCTAAAGCGTTGTCGTACCCTCAACTGGAGCCTAAACCGTCCCCGTCCCCTAACCCTAACCCTAGCCCGAACCCTAACCCTAACCCTTCCCCGAAGCCTGACCCTCACCCGTCCCCTAATCCTAACCCGTACGCTGACACTAACCCGCGCCCTCACACGTACGCTCCCCCTAAAGCGTTGTCGTACCCTCACCTGGACCCTAAACCGTCCCCGTCCCCTAACCCTAACCCTAGCCCGAACCCTAACCCTAACCCTTCCCCGAAGCCTGACCCTCACCTGTCCCCTAATCCTAACCCGTACACTGACACTAACCCGCGCCCTCACACGTACGCTCCCCCTAAAGCGTTGTCGTACCCTCACCTGGACCCTAAACCGTCCCCGTCCCCTAACCCTAACCCTAGCCCGAACCCTAACCCTAACCTTTCCCAGAAGCCTGACCCTCACTCATCCCCTAATTCTAACCCGTACGCTAACACTAACCTGTGCCCTCACACGTACGCTCCCCCTAAAGGGTTGTCGTACCCTCACCTGGACCCTAAACCGTCCCCGTCCCCTAACCCTAACCCTAGCCCGAACCCTAACCCTAACCCTTCCCCGAAGCCTGACCCTCACCCGTCCCCTAATCCTAACCCGTACGCTGACACTAACCCGCGCCCTCACACGTACGCTCCCCCTAAAGCGTTGTCGTACCCTCACCTGGACCCTAAACCATCCCCGTCCCCGTCCCCTAACCCTAGCCCGAACCCTAACCCTAACCCTTCCCCGAAGCCCGACCCTCACCCGTCCCCTAATCCTAACCCGTACGCTGACACTAACCCGCGCCCTAACACGTACGCTCCCCCTAAAGCGTTGTCGTACCCTCACCTGGACCCTAAACCGTCCCCGTCCCCTAACCCTAACCCTAGCCCGAACCCTAACCCTAACCCTTCCCCGAAGCCTGACCCTCACCCGTCCCCTAATCCTAACCCGTACGCTGACACTAACCCGCGCCCTCACACGTACGCTCCCCCTAAAGCGTTGTCGTACCCTCACCTGGGCCCTAAAGCGTCCCCGTCCCCTAACCCTAACCCTAGCCCGAACCCTAACCCTAACCCTTCCCCGAAGCCTGACCCTCACCCGTACCCTAATCCTAACACGTACGCTGAAACTAACCCGCGCCCTCACACGTACGCTCCCCCTAAAGCGTTGTCGTACCCTCACCTGGACCCTAAACCGTCCCCGTCCCCTAACCCTACCCTAGCCCGAACCCTAACCCTAACCCTTCCCCGAAGCCTGACCCTCACCCGTCCCCTAATCCTAACCCGTACGCTGACACTAACCCGCGCCCTCACACTTACGCTCCCCCTAAAGCGTTGTCGTACCCTCACCTGGACCCTAAACCGTCCCCGTCCCCTGACCCTAACCCTAGCCCGAACCCTAACCCTAACCCTTCCCCGAAGCCTGACCCTCACCCGTCCCCTAATCCTAACCCGTACGCTGACACTAACCCGCGCCCTCACACGTACGCTCCCCCTAAAGCGTTGTCGTACCGTCACCTGGACCCTAAACCGTCCCCATCCCTGTCCCCTAACCCTAGCCCGAACCCTAACCCTAACCCTTCCCCAAAGCCTGACCCTCACCCGTCCCCTAACCCTAACCCGTACGCTAAAACTAACCCGCGCCCTCACACGTACGCTCACCCTAAAGCGTTGTCGTACCCTCACCTGGACACTAAACCGTCCCCGTCCCCTCACCCTAACTCTAGCCCGAACCCTAACCCTAACCCTTCCCCGAAGCCTTACCCTCACCCGTCTCATAATCCTAACCCGTACGCTAACACTAACACGCGCCCGCACACGTACGCTCACCCTAAAGCGTTGTCGTACCCTCACCTGGACCCTAAACCATCCCCGTCCCCTAAACCTAACCCTAGCCCGAACCCTAACCCTCACCCTTCCCCGAAGCCTTATGCTCACCCGTCCCCTAAACCTAACCGGTACGCTAACACTAACCCGCGCCCTCACACGTACGCTCACCCTAAAGCGTTGTCGTATCCTCACCTGGACCCTAAACCGTCTCCGTCCCCTAACCCTAACCCTAGCCCTAACCCTAACCCTAACCCTTTCCCGAAGCCTTACCCTCACCCGTCCCCTAAACTTAACCCGTACGCTAAAACTAACCCATGCCCTCACACGTACGCTCACCCTAAAGCGTTGTCGTACCCTCACCTGGACCCTAAACCGTGCCTGTCCCCAAACCCTAACCTTAGCCCGAACCCGAACCCTACCCCTTCCCCGTAGCCTTAACTTCACCCGTCCCCTAATCCTAACCCGAATGCTAACACTAAACGGCGCCCTCACACGTACGCTCACCCTAAAGCGTTTTCGTACCCTCTCCTGGATCCTAAACCGTCCCCGTCCCCTAACCCTAACCCTAGACCGAACCCTAAACGTAACCCTTCCTCGAAGCCTTACCCGCACCCGTCCGCTAATCCTAATCCGTACGCTAACACTAACACGCGCCCTCACACGTACGCTCACCCTAAAGCGTTGTCGTACTCTCACCTGGACCCTAAACCGTCCTCGTCTCCTAACCCTAACCCTAACCCGAACCCTAACCCTAAAACTTCCCCGAAGCCTTACTCTCAACTGTCCCCTAAACCTAACCCGTACGCTAACACAAACCCGCGCCCTCACACGAACGCTCACCCTAAAGCGTTGTCGTACCCTCACCTGGACCCTAAAACGTCCCCGTTCCCTAACCCTAACCCTAGCCCGAACCCTAACCCTAACACTTCCCCGAAGCCTTACCCTCACCCGTCCCCTAAGCCTAACCCGTACGATAACACTAAACTGCGCCCTAACACGTATGCTCACCCTAAAGCATTGTCGTACCCGCACCTGGACCCTAAACCGTCCCCGTCCCTACACCTAACCCTAGCCCGAACCCTAAACGTAACCCTTCCCCGAAGCCTTACCCTCACCTGTCCCCTAATCCTAACCCGTACGCTAACAGTAACCCGCTCCCTCACACGTACGCTCACCCTAAAGCGTTGTAGTACCCTCACCTGGACCCTAAACCGTCCCCGTCCCCTAACCCTAAACCTAGCCCGACACCTAGCCCTAACACTTCCCCGAAGCCTTACCCTCACCCGTCCCCAATTCCTAACCCGTACGCTAACACTAACCCGCGCCCTCACACGTACACTCACCCTAAAGCGCTGTCGTACACTAACCTGGACCCTAAACCGTCCCCGTCCCCTAACCCTAACCCTTGCAAGAACCCTAACCCTAACCCTTCCCGGAAGCCTTACCCTCACCCGTACCCTAATCCTAACCCGTACGCTAACACTAACCCGTGCCCTCACACGTACGCTCAGCCTAAAGCTTTGTCGTAGCCTCACGTGGACCCTAAAACCTCCCCTAACCCTAACCCTAGCCCGAACCCTAACCCTAACCCTTCCCCGAAGCCTTACCCTCACCCGTTCCCTAATCCTAAACTGTACGCTAACACTAACCCATTCCCTCACACGTACGCTCACCCTAAAGCGTTCTCGTACCCTAACCTGGACCCTAAACCGTCCCCGTCCCCTAAACCTAACCCTAGCCCAAACCTTAAATCTAAAACTTCCCCGAAACCTTACCCTCACCCGTCCCCTAATCGTAACCCGTACGCTAACACTAACTCGCGCCCTCACACGTACGCTCACACTAAAGCGTTGTCGTACCATCACCTGGACCCTAAACCGTCCCACTCCCCTAACCCTAACCCTAGCCCGAACCCTAACCCTAACCCTTCCCCGAAGCCTTGCCCTCACCCATCTCCTAATCCTAACCCGTACGCTAACGCTAACACGCGCCCTCAGACGTACACTCAACCTAAAGCGTTGTCGTACCCTCACCTGGACCCTAAACCGTCCCCATCCCCTAATCCTAACCCTAGCCCTAACCCTAACCCTAACACTTCCCGGAAGCATTACCCTCACCCGTCACCTAATCCTAAGCCGTATGCTAACACTAACCTGCGCCCTCACACGTACGCTTACCCTAAAGCGTTGTCGTACCCTCACCTGGACCCTAAACCGTCCCGGGCCCTAACGCTAACCCTAGCTCGAACCCTAAGCCTAACTCTTCCCTGAAGCCTTACCCTCACCCGTCCCCTAATCCTAACCCGTACGCTAACACTAACCCACGCCCTCACACGTACGCTCACTGTAAAGCGTTGTCGTACCCTCACCTGGAGCCTAAACCGTCCCCGTCCCCTAACCCTAACCCTAACCCGAACCCTAACCCTAACCTTTCCCCGAAACCTTACGCTCACCCGTCCAATAATCCTAACCCGTACACTAACACTAACCCGCGCCCTCACAGGTACGCTCACCCTAAAGCGTTGTCGTGCCCTCACCTGGACCCTAAACCGGCCCCGTCCCCTAACCCTAACCCTAGCCCGAACCCTAACCCTAAACCTTCCCCGAAGCCTTACCCTCACTCGTCCTCTAATCCTAACCCGTATGCTAACACTAACCCGCGCCCTCACACCTACGCTCACCCTAAAGCGTTCTCGTACCCTCACCTGGACCCTAAACCATCCCCGTCCCCTAACCGTAACCCTAGCCCGAACCCTAACCCTAACCATTCCCTGAAGCCTTACCCTCACACGTACCCTAATCCTAACCCGTACGCTAACACTAACCTGCACCCTCACACGTACGCTCACCGTAAATCGTTGTCGTACCCTCACCTGGACCCTAAACCGTCCCCGTCCCCTAACCCTAACCCTAACCCGAACCCTAACCCTAACCCTTAACCGAAGCCTTAACCTCACCCGTCCCCTAATCCTAACCCGTACGCTAACACTAACCCGCGCCCTCATACGTACACTCACCCTAAAGCGTTGTCGTACCCTCACCTAAACCCTAAACCCTCCCCGTCCCCTAACCCTAACCCTAGCCCGAACCCTAACCCTAACCCTTCCCCGAAGCCTTACCCTCATCCGTCCCCTAAACTTAACCCGTACGCTAACACTAACCCGTGCCCTCACACGTACGCTCACGCTAAAGCGTTGTCGTACACTCACCTGGACCCTAAACCGTCCCCGTCCCGAAACCCTAACCCTAGCCTGAACCCTAACCCTAACTCTTCCGTGAAGCCTTACCCTCACCCGTCCCCTAATCGTAACCTGTACGCTAACACTAACACACGCCCTCACACGAACGCTCACCTAAAGTGTTGTCGTACCCTCACCTGGACCCTAAACCGTCCCCTAACCCTAACCCTAGCCTGAACCCTAACCCTAACACTTCCCCGAAGCCTTATCCTCACCCGTCCCCTAAACCTAACCGGTACGCTAACACAAACCCACGCCCTCACACGTACGCTCACCCTAAAGCATTTTACCCTCACCTTGACCCTAAACCGTCCCCGTCCCCTAACCCTAACCCTAGCCCGAACCCTAACCCTAAACCTTCCCCGAAGCCTTACACTCACCCGTCCCCTAATCCTAACCCGTACGCTGACACTAACCCGCGCCCTCACACGTATGCTCCCCCTAAAGCGTTGTCGTACCCTCACCTGGACCCTAAACCGTCCCCGTCCCCTAACCCTAACCGTAGCCCGAACCCTAACCCTAAACGTTCCCCGAAGCCTGACCCTCACCCGTCCCCTAATCCTAACCCGTACGCTGACACTAACCCGCGCCCTCACACGTACGCTCCCCCTAAAGCGTTGTCGTACCCTCACCTGGACCCTAAACCGTCCCCGTCCCCTAACCCTAACCCTAGCCCGAACCCTAACCCTAACCCTTCCCCGAAGCCTGACCCTCACCCGTCCCCTAATCCTAAACCGTACGCTGACACTAACCCGCGCCCTCACACGTACGCTCCCCCTAAAGCGTTGTCGTACCCTCACCTGGACCCTAAACCGTCCCCGTCCCCTAACCCTAACCCTAGCCCGAACCCTAACCCTAACCCTTCCCCGAAGCCTGACCCTCACATGTCCCCTAATCCTAACCCGTACTCTGACACTAACCCGCGCCCTAACACGTACGCTCCCCCTAAAGCGTTGTCGTACCCTCACCTGGACCCTAAACCGTCCCCGTCCCCTAACCCTAACCCTAGCCCGAACCCTAACCCTAACCCTTCCCAGAAGCCTGACCCTCACTCATCCCCTAAATCTAACCCGTACGCTAACACTAACCTGTGCCCTCACACGTACGCTCCCCCTAAAGGGTTGTCGTACCCTCACCTGGACCCTAAACCGTCCCCGTCCCCTAACCCTAACCCTAGCCCGAACCCTAACCCTAACCCTTCCCCGAAGCCTGACCCTCACCCGTCCCCTAATCCTAATCCGTACGCTGACACTAACCCGCGCCCTCACACGTACGCTCCCCCTAAAGCGTTGTCGTACCCTCACCTGGACCCTAAACCGTCCCCGTCCCCGTCCCCTAACCCTAGCCCGAACCCTAACCCTAACCCTTCCCCGAAGCCTGACCCTCACCCGTCCCCTAATCCTAACCCGTACGCTGACACTAACCCGCGCCCTCACACGTACGCTCCCCCTAAAGCGTTTTCGTACCCTCACCTGGACCCTAAACCGTCCCCGTCCCTGTCCCCTAACCCTAGCCCGAACACTAACCCTAACCCTTCCCCGAAGCCTGACCCTCACCCGTCCCCTAATCCTAACCCGTACGCTGACACTAACCCGCGCCCTCACACGTACGCTCGCCCTAAAGCGTTGTCGTACCGTCACCTGGACCCTAAACCGTCCCCGTCCCTGTCCCCTTACCCTAGCCCGAACCCTAACCCTAACCCTTCCCCGAAGCCTGACCCTCACCCGTCTCATAATCCTAACCCGTACGCTAACACTAACACGCGCCCGCACACGTACGCTCACCCTAAAGCGTTGTCGTACCCTCACCTGGACCCTAAACCGTCCCCGTCCCCTAAACCTAACCCTAGCCCGAACCCTAACCCTAACCCTTCCCCGAAGCCTTATGCTCACCCGTCCCCTAAACCTAACCGGTACGCTAACACTAACCCGCGCCCTCACACGTACGCTCACCCTAAAGCGTTGTCGAATCCTCACCTGGACCCTAAACCGTCTCCGTCCCCTAACCCTAACTCTAGCCCTAACCCTAACCCTAACCCTTTCCCGAAGCCTTACCCTCACCCGTCCCCTAAACTTAACCCGTACGCTAAAACTAACCCATGCCCTCACACGTACGCTCACCCTAAAGCGTTGTCGTACCCTCACCTGGACCCTAAACCGTGCCTGTCCCCAAACCCTAACCTTAGCCCGAACCCGAACCCTACCCCTTCCCCGTAGCCTTAACTTCACCCGTCCCCTAATCCTAACCCGAATGCTAACACTAAACGGCGCCCTCACACGTACGCTCACCCTAAAGCGTTTTCGTACCCTCTCCTGGATCCTAAACCGTCCCCGTCCCCTAACCCTAACCCTAGACCGAACCCTAAACGTAACCCTTCCTCGAAGCCTTACCCGCACCCGTCCCCTAATCCTAATCCGTACGCTAACACTAACACGCGCCCTCACACGTACGCTCACCCTAAAGCGTTGTCGTACTCTCACCTGGACCCTAAACCGTCCCCGTCTCCTAACCCTAACCCTAACCCAAACCCTAACCCTAAAACTTCCCCGAAGCCTTACTCTCAACTGTCCCCTAAACCTAACCCGTACGCTAACACAAACCCGCGCCCTCACACGAACGCTCACCCTAAAGCGTTGTCGTACCCTCACCTGGACCCTAAACCGTCCCCGTCCCCTAACCCTAACCCTAGCCCGAACCCTAACCCTAACACTTCCCCGAAGCCTTACCCTCACCCGTCCCCTAAGCCTAACCCGTACGATAACACTAAACTGCGCCCTAACACGTATGCTCACCCTAAAGCATTGTCGTACCCGCACCTGGACCCTAAACCGTCCCCGTCCCTACACCTAACCCTAGCCCGAACCCTAAACGTAACCCTTACCCGAAGCCTTACCCTCACCTGTCCCCTAATCCTAACCCGTACGCTAACAGTAACCCGCTCCCTCACACGTACGCTCACCCTAAAGCGTTGTAGTACCCTCACCTGGACCCTAAACCGTCCCCGTCCCCTAACCCTAAACCTAGCCCGACACCTAGCCCTAACACTTCCCCGAAGCCTTACCCTCACCCGTCCCCAATTCCTAACCCGTACGCTAACACTAACCCGCGCCCTCACACGTACACTCACCCTAAAGCGCTGTCGTACACTAACCTGGACCCTAAACCGTCCCCGTCCCCTAACCCTAACCCTTGCAAGAACCCTAACCCTAACCCTTCCTGGAAGCCTTACCCTCACCCGTACCCTAATCCTAACCCGTACGCTAACACTAACCCGTGCCCTCACACGTACGCTCAGCCTAAAGCTTTGTCGTAGCCTCACGTGGACCCTAAAACCTCCCCTAACCCTAACCCTAGCCCGAACCCTAACCCTAACCCTTCCCCGAAGCCTTACCCTCACCCGTTCCCTAATCCTAAACTGTACGCTAACACTAACCCATTCCCTCACACGTACGCTCACCCTAAAGCGTTCTCGTACCCTAACCTGGACCCTAAACCGTCCCCGTCCCCTAAACCTAACCCTAGCCCAAACCTTAAATCTAAAACTTCCCCGAAACCTTACCCTCACCCGTCCCCTAATCGTAACCCGTACGCTAACACTAACTCGCGCCCTCACACGTACGCTCACACTAAAGCGTTGTCATACCCTCACCTGGACCCTAAACCGTCCCACTCCCCTAACCCTAACCCTAGCCCGAACCCTAACCCTAACCCTTCCCCGAAGCCTTGCCCTCACCCATCTCCTAATCCTAACCCGTACGCTAACGCTAACACGCGCCCTCAGACGTACACTCAACCTAAAGCGTTGTCGTACCCTCACCTGGACCCTAAACCGTCCCCATCCCCTAATCCTAACCCTAGCCCGAACCCTAACCCTAACACTTCCCGGAAGCATTACCCTCACCCGTCCCCTAATCCTAAGCCGTATGCTAACACTAACCTGCGCCCTCACACGTACGCTTACCCTAAAGCGTTGTCGTACCCTCACCTGGACCCTAAACCGTCCCGGGCCCTAACGCTAACCCTAGCTCGAACCCTAAGCCTAACTCTTCCCTGAAGCCTTACCCTCACCCGTCCCCTAATCCTAACCCGTACGCTAACACTAACCCACGCCCTCACACGTACGCTCACTGTAAAGCGTTGTCGTACCCTCACCTGGAGCCTAAACCGTCCCTGTCCCCTAACCCTAACCCTAACCCGAACCCTAACCCTAACCTTTCCCCGAAACCTTACGCTCACCCGTCCAATAATCCTAATCCGTACACTAACACTAACACGCGCCCTCACAGGTACGCTCACCCTAAAGCGTTGTCGTGCCCTCACCTGGACCCTAAACCATCCCCGTCCCCTAACCGTAACCCTAGCCCGAACCCTAACCCTAACCATTCCCTGAAGCCTTACCCTCACACGTACCCTAATCCTAACCCGTACGCTAACACTAACCTGCACCCTCACACGTACGCTCACCGTAAATCGTTGTCGTACCCTCACCTGGACCCTAAACCGTCCCCGTCCCCTAACCCTAACCCTAACCCGAACCCTAACCCTAACCCTTAACCGAAGCCTTAACCTCACCCGTCCCCTAATCCTAACCTGTACGCTAACACTAACCCGCGCCCTCATACGTACACTCACCCTAAAGCGTTGTCGTACCCTCACCTAAACCCTAAACCCTCCCCGTCCCCTAACCCTAACCCTAGCCCGAACCATAACCCTAACCCTTCCCCGAAGCCTTACCCTCATCCGTCCCCTAAACTTAACCCGTACGCTAACACTAACCCGTGCCCTCACACGTACGCTCACGCTAAAGCGTTGTCGTACACTCACCTGGACCCTAAACCGTCCCCGTCCCGAAACCCTAACCCTAGCCTGAACCCTAACCCTAACCCTTCCGTGAAGCCTTACCCTCACCCGTCCCCTAATCCTAACCTGTACGCTAACACTAACCCGCGCCCTCACAAGTACGCTCACCCTAAAGCGTTGTCGTACCCTCAAATTGACCCTAAACCGTCTCCGTCCCCTAATCCTAACCCTAGCCAGAACCCTAACCCTAACCCTTCCCGTAAGCCTTACCCTCACCCGTACCCTAATCCTAACCCGTACGCTAACACTAACCTGCACCCTCACACGTACGCTCACCCTAAAGCTTTGTCGTAGCCTCACGTGGACCCTAAAACCTCCCCTAACCCTAACCCTAGCCCGAACCTTAAACCTAACACTTCCCCGAAGCCTTACACTCACCCGTCCACTAATCCTAACCCGTACACTAACACTAACCTGCACCCTCACACGTACGCTCACCCTAAAGCGTTGTCGTACCCTCACCTGGACCCTAAACCGTCCCTGTCCCCTAACCCTAACCCTAGCCCGAAACCTAACCCTAACCCTTCCCCGAAGCCTTACCCTCACCCGTCCCCTAATCCTAAACTGTACGCTAACACTAACCCATTCCCTCACACGTACGCTCACCCTAAAGCGTTGTCGTACCCTCACCTGGACCCTAAACTGTCCCCGTCCCCTAACCCTAACCCTAGCCCGAACCCTAACACTTCCCCGAAGCCCTACCCTCACCCGTCCCCTAATGCTCACCGGTACGCTAAAACTAACCCGTGCCCTCACACGAACGCTCACCCTAGATCGTTGTCGTAACCTCAGCTGGACCCTAAACCGTCCCCATCCCCTAACCCTAACCCTAGCCCGAACCCTAACCCTAACCCTTCCCCGAAGCCTTACCCTCACCCATCCCCTAATCCTAACCCGTACGCTAACACTAACCCTCGCCCTCACACGTACGCTCAACCTAAAGCGTTGTCGTACCCTCACCTGGACCCTAAACCGTCCCCATCCCCTAATCCTAACCCTAGCCCGAACCCTAACCCTAACCCTTCCCCTAAGCCTTACCCTCACCCGTCCCCTAATCCTAACCCGTACGCTAACACTAACCAGCGCCCTCACACGTACGCTCACGCTAAAGCGTTGTCGAACCCTCACCTGGACCCTAAACCGTCCCCGTCCCCTAAACCTAAACCTAGCCCGAACCCTAACCCTAACCCTTCCCCGAAGCCTTACCCTCAACCGTCCCCTAAACCTGACCCGTAGGCTAACACTAACCCACGCCCTCACACGTACGCTCACCCGAAAGCGTTGTCGTGCCCTCACCTGGATCCTAAACCGGCCCTGTCCCGAAACCCTAACCCTAGCCCGTATCCTAACCCTAACCCTTCCCTGAAGCCTTACCCTCACCCGTCCCCTAATCCTAACCCGTACATTAACACTAACCCGCGGCCTCACAAGTACGCTCACACTAAAGCGTTGTCATACCCTCACCTGGACCCTAAACCGTCCCCGTCCCCATCCCCTAACCCTAACCCGAACCCTAACCCTAACCTTTCCCCAAAGCCTTACGCTCACCCGTCCCCTAATCGTAACGTGTACGCTAACACTAACACACGCCCTCACACGAACGCTCACCTAAAGTGTTGTCGTACCCTCACCTGGACCCTAAACCGTCCCCTAACCCTAACCCTAGCCCGAACCCTAACCCTAACACTTCCCCGAAGCCTTACCCTCACCCGTCCCCTAATCCTAACCCGTACGCTGACACTAACCCGCGCCCTCACACGTATGCTCCCCCTAAAGCGTTGTCGTAACCTCACCTGGACCCTAAACCGTCCCCGTCCCCTAACCCTAACCGTAGCCCGAACCCTAACCCTAAACGTTCCCCGAAGCCTGACCCTCACCCGTCCCCAATCCTAACCCGTACGCTGACACTAACCCGCACGCTCACACGTACGCACCCCCTAAAGCGTTGTCGTACCCTCACCTGGACCCTAAACCGTCCCCGTCCCCTAACCCTAACCGTAGCCCGAACCCTAACCCTAAACGTTCCCCGAAGCCTGACCCTCACCCGTCCCCTAATCCTAACCCGTACGCTGACACTAACCCGCGCCCTCACACGTACGCTCCCCCTAAAGCGTTGTCGTACCCTCAACTGGAGCCTAAACCGTCCCCGTCCCCTAACCCTAACCCTAGCCCGAACCCTAACCCTAACCCTTCCCCGAAGCCTGACCCTCACCCGTCCCCTAATCCTAACCCGTACGCTGACACTAACCCGCGCCCTCACACGTACGCTCCCCCTAAAGCGTTGTCGTACCCTCACCTGGACCCTAAACCGTCCCCGTCCCCTAACCCTAACCCTAGCCCGAACCCTAACCCTAACCCTTCCCCGAAGCCTGACCCTCACCTGTCCCCTAATCCTAACCCGTACGCTGACACTAACCCGCGCCCTAACACGTACGCTCCCCCTAAAGCGTTGTCGTACCCTCACCTGGACCCTAAACCGTCCCCGTCCCCTAACCCTAACCCTAGCCCGAACCCTAACCCTAACCTTTCCCAGAAGCCTGACCCTCACTCATCCCCTAATTCTAACCCGTACGCTAACACTAACCTGTGCCCTCACACGTACGCTCCCCCTAAAGGGTTGTCGTACCCTCACCTGGACCCTAAACCGTCCCCGTCCCCTAACCCTAACCCTAGCCCGAACCCTAACCCTAACCCTTCCCCGAAGCCTGACCCTCACCCGTCCCCTAATCCTAACCCGTACGCTGACACTAACCCGCGCCCTCACACGTACGCTCCCCCTAAAGCGTTGTCGTACCCTCACTTGGACCCTAAACCATCCCCGTCCCCGTCCCCTAACCCTAGCCCGAACCCTAACCCTAACCCTTCCCCGAAGCCCGACCCTCACCCGTCCCCTAATCCTAACCCGTACGCTGACACTAACCCGCGCCCTAACACGTACGCTCCCCCTAAAGCGTTGTCGTACCCTCAACTGGACCCTAAACCGTCCCCGTCCCCTAACCCTAACCCTAGCCCGAACCCTAACCCTAACCCTTCCCCGAAGCCTGACCCTCACCCGTCCCCTAATCCTAACCCGTACGCTGACACTAACCCGCGCCCTCACACGTACGCTCCCCCTAAAGCGTTGTCGTACCCTCACCTGGGCCCTAAAGCGTCCCCGTCCCCTAACCCTAACCCTAGCCCGAACCCTAACCCTAACCCTTCCCCGAAGCCTTATGCTCACCCGTCCCCTAAACCTAACCGGTACGCTAACACTAACCCGCGCCCTCACACGTACGCTCACCCTAAAGCGTTGTCGAATCCTCACCTGGACCCTAAACCGTCTCCGTCCCCTAACCCTAACCCTAGCCCTAACCCTAACCCTAACCCTTTCCCGAAGCCTTACCCTCACCCGTCCCCTAAACTTAACCCGTACGCTAAAACTAACCCATGCCCTCACACGTACGCTCACCCTAAAGCGTTGTCGTACCCTCACCTGGACCCTAAACCGTGCCTGTCCCCAAACCCTAACCTTAGCCCGAACCCGAACCCTACCCCTTCCCCGTAGCCTTAACTTCACCCGTCCCCTAATCCTAACCCGAATGCTAACACTAAACGGCGCCCTCACACGTACGCTCACCCTAAAGCGTTTTCGTACCCTCTCCTGGATCCTAAACCGTCCCCGTCCCCTAACCCTAACCCTAGACCGAACCCTAAACGTAACCCTTCCTCGAAGCCTTACCCGCACCCGTCCCCTAATCCTAATCCGAACGCTAACACTAACACGCGCCCTCACACGTACGCTCACCCTAAAGCGTTGTCGTACTCTCACCTGGACCCTAAACCGTCCCCGTCTCCTAACCCTAACCCTAACCCAAACCCTAACCCTAAAACTTCCCCGAAGCCTTACTCTCAACTGTCCCCTAAACCTAACCCGTACGCTAACACAAACCCGCGCCCTCACACGAACGCTCACCCTAAAGCGTTGTCGTACCCTCACCTGGACCCTAAAACGTCCCCGTTCCCTAACCCTAACCCTAGCCCGAACCCTAACCCTAACACTTCCCCGAAGCCTTACCCTCACCCGTCCCCTAAGCCTAACCCGTACGATAACACTAAACTGCGCCCTAACACGTATGCTCACCCTAAAGCATTGTCGTACCCGCACCTGGACCCTAAACCGTCCCCGTCCCTACACCTAACCCTAGCCCGAACCCTAAACGTAACCCTTACCCGAAGCCTTACCCTCACCTGTCCCCTAATCCTAACCCGTACGCTAACAGTAACCCGCTCCCTCACACGTACGCTCACCGTAAAGCGTTGTAGTACCCTCACCTGGACCCTAAACCGTCCCCGTCCCCTAACCCTAAACCTAGCCCGACACCTAGCCCTAACACTTCCCCGAAGCCTTACCCTCACCCGTCCCCAATTCCTAACCCGTACGCTAACACTAACCCGCGCCCTCACACGTACACTCACCCTAAAGCGCTGTCGTACACTAACCTGGACCCTAAACCGTCCCCGTCCCCTAACCCTAACCCTTGCAAGAACCCTAACCCTAACCCTTCCCGGAAGCCTTACCCTCACCCGTACCCTAATCCTAACCCGTACGCTAACACTAACCCGTGCCCTCACACGTACGCTCAGCCTAAAGCTTTGTCGTAGCCTCACGTGGACCCTAAAACCTCCCCTAACCCTAACCCTAGCCCGAACCCTAACCCTAACCCTTCCCCGAAGCCTTACCCTCACCCGTTCCCTAATCCTAAACTGTACGCTAACACTAACCCATTCCCTCACACGTACGCTCACCCTAAAGCGTTCTCGTACCCTAACCTGGACCCTAAACCGTCCCCGTCCCCTAAACCTAACCCTAGCCCAAACCTTAAATCTAAAACTTCCCCGAAACCTTACCCTCACCCGTCCCCTAATCGTAACCCGTACGCTAACACTAACTCGCGCCCTCACACGTACGCTCACACTAAAGCGTTGTCGTACCATCACCTGGACCCTAAACCGTCCCACTCCCCTAACCCTAACCCTAGCCCGAACCCTAACCCTAACCCTTCCCCGAAGCCTTGCCCTCACCCATCTCCTAATCCTAACCCGTACGCTAACGCTAACACGCGCCCTCAGACGTACACTCAACCTAAAGCGTTGTCGTACCCTCACCTGGACCCTAAACCGTCCCCATCCCCTAATCCTAACCCTAGCCCGAACCCTAACCCTAACACTTCCCGGAAGCATTACCCTCACCCGTCCCCTAATCCTAAGCCGTATGCTAACACTAACCTGCGCCCTCACACGTACGCTTACCCTAAAGCGTTGTCGTACCCTCACCTGGACCCTAAACCGTCCCGGGCCCTAACGCTAACCCTAGCTCGAACCCTAAGCCTAACTCTTCCCTGAAGCCTTACCCTCACCCGTCCCCTAATCCTAACCCGTACGCTAACACTAACCCACGCCCTCACACGTACGCTCACTGTAAAGCGTTGTCGTACCCTCACCTGGAGCCTAAACCGTCCCCGTCCCCTAACCCTAACCCTAACCCGAACCCTAACCCTAACCTTTCCCCGAAACCTTACGCTCACCCGTCCAATAATCCTAACCCGTACACTAACACTAACCCGCGCCCTCACAGGTACGCTCACCCTAAAGCGTTGTCGTGCCCTCACCTGGACCCTAAACCATCCCCGTCCCCTAACCGTAACCCTAGCCCGAACCCTAACCCTAACCATTCCCTGAAGCCTTACCCTCACACGTACCCTAATCCTAACCCGTACGCTAACACTAACCTGCACCCTCACACGTACGCTCACCGTAAATCGTTGTCGTACCCTCACCTGGACCCTAAACCGTCCCCGTCCCCTAACCCTAACCCTAACCCGAACCCTAACCCTAACACTTAACCGAAGCCTTAACCTCACCCGTCCCCTAATCCTAACCCGTACGCTAACACTAACCCGCGCCCTCATACGTACACTCACCCTAAAGCGTTGTCGTACCCTCACCTAAACCCTAAACCCTCCCCGTCCCCTAACCCTAACCCTAGCCCGAACCCTAACCCTAACCCTTCCCCGAAGCCTTACCCTCATCCGTCCCCTAAACTTAACCCGTACGCTAACACTAACCCGTGCCCTCACACGTACGCTCACGCTAAAGCGTTGTCGTACACTCACCTGGACCCTAAACCGTCCCCGTCCCGAAACCCTAACCCTAGCCTGAACCCTAACCCTAACCCTTCCGTGAAGCCTTACCCTCACCCGTCCCCTAATCCTAACCTGTACGCTAACACTAACCCGCGCCCTCACAAGTACGCTCACCCTAAAGCGTTGTCGTACCCTCAAATTGACCCTAAACCGTCTCCGTCCCCTAATCCTAACCCTAGCCAGAAACCTAACCCTAACCCTTCCCGTAAGCCTTACCCTCACCCGTACCCTAATCCTAACCCGTACGCTAACACTAACCCATTCCCTCACACGTACGCTCACCCTAAAGCGTTGTCGTACCCTCACCTGGACCCTAAACCGTCCCCGTCCCCTAACCCTAACCCTAGCCCGAAACCTAACCCTAACCCTTCCCCGAAGCCTTACCCTCACCCGTCCCCTAATCCTAAACTGTACGCTAACACTAACCCATTCCCTCACACGTACGCTCACCCTAAAGCGTTGTCGTACCCTCACCTGGACCCTAAACCGTCCCCGTCCCCTAACCCTAACCCTAGCCCGAACCCTAACACTTCCCCGAAGCCCTACCCTCACCCGTCCCCTAATGCTCACCGGTACGCTAACACTAACCCGTGCCCTCACACGAACGCTCACCCTAGATCGTTGTCGTAACCTCACCTGGACCCTAAACCGTCCCCATCCCCTAACCCTAACCCTAGCCCGAACCCTAACCCTAACCCTTCCCCGAAGCCTTACCCTCACCCATCCCCTAATCCTAACCCGTACGCTAACACTAACCAGCGCCCTCACACGTACGCTCACCCTAAAGCGTTGTCGTACCCTCACCTGGATCCTAAACCGTCCCCGTCCCCTAACCCTAACACTAGCCTGAACCCTAACCCTAACCCTTCCCCGAAGCCTTACCCTCACCCGTCCCCTAAACTTAACCCGTACGCTAAGACTAACTCATGCCCTCACACGTACGCTCACCCTAAAGCGTTGTCGTACCCTCACCTGGACCCTAAACCGTCCCTGTCCCGAAACCCTAACCCTAGCCCGTATCCTAACCCTAACCCTTCCCTGAAGCCTTACCCTCACCCGTCCCCTAATCCTAACCCGTACATTAACACTAACCCGCGGCCTCACAAGTACGCTCACCCTAAAGCGTTGTCATACCCTCACCTGGACCCTAAACCGTCCCCGTCCCCATCCCCTAACCCTAACCCGAACCCTAATCCTAACCTTTCCCCAAAGCCTTACGCTCACCCGTCCCCTAATCGTAACCTGTACGCTAACACTAACACACGCCCTCACACGAACGCTCACCTAAAGTGTTGTCGTACCCTCACCTGGACCCTAAACCGTCCCCTAACCCTAACCCTAGCCCGAACCCTAACCCTAACACTTCCCCGAAGCCTTATCCTCACCCGTCCCCTAAACCTAACCGGTACGCTAACACAAACCCACGCCCTCACACGTACGCTCACCCTAAAGCATTTTACCCTCACCTTGACCCTAAACCGTCCCCGTCCCCTAACCCTAACCGTAGCCCGAACCCTAACCCTAAACGTTCCCCGAAGCCTGACCCTCACCCGTCCCCAATCCTAACCCGTACGCTGACACTAACACGCGCCCTCACACGTACGCACCCCCTAAAGCGTTGTCGTACCCTCACCTGGACCCTAAACCGTCCCCGTCCCCTAACCCTAACCGTAGCCCGAACCCTAACCCTAAACGTTCCCCGAAGCCTGACCCTCACCCGTCCCCTAATCCTAACCCGTACGCTGACACTAACCCGCGCCCTCACACGTACGCTCCCCCTAAAGCGTTGTCGTACCCTCACCTGGACCCTAAACCGTCCCCGTCCCCTAACCCTAACCCTAGCCCGAACCCTAACCCTAACCCTTCCCCGAAGCCTGACCCTCACCCGTCCCCTAATCCTAACCCGTACGCTGACACTAACCCGCGCCCTCACACGTACGCTCCCCCTAAAGCGTTGTCGTACCCTCACCTGGACCCTAAACCGTCCCCGTCCCCTAACCCTAACCCTAGCCCGAACCCTAACCCTAACCCTTCCCCGAAGCCTGACCCTCAGCTGTCCCCTAATCCTAACCCGTACGCTGACACTAACCCGCGCCCTAACACGTACGCTCCCCCTAAAGCGTTGTCGTACCCTCACCTGGACCCTAAACCGTCCCCGTCCCCTAACCCTAACCCTAGCCCGAACCCTAACCCTAACCCTTCCCAGAAGCCTGACCCTCACTCATCCCCTAATTCTAACCCGTACGCTAACACTAACCTGTGCCCTCACACGTACGCTCCCCCTAAAGGGTTGTCGTACCCTCACCTGGACCCTAAACCGTCCCCGTCCCCTAACCCTAACCCTAGCCCGAACCCTAACCCTAACCCTTCCCCGAAGCCTGACCCTCACCCGTCCCCTAATCCTAACCCGTACGCTGACACTAACCCGCGCCCTCACACGTACGCTCACCCTAAAGCGTTGTCGTACACTCAACTGGACCCTAAACCGTTCCCGTCCCCTAACCCTGATCCTAGCCCGAACCCCAGCCCGAACCCCAACCCTAACACTTCGCCGAAGCCTTACAGTCACCCGTCCCCTAATCCTAACCCGTAAGCTAACACTAACCTGTACCCTCACACGTACACTCACCCTAAAGCGTTGTCGTGCCCTAACCTGGACCCTAAACCGTCCCCGTCCCCTAACCCTAACCCTAGCCCGAACCCTAACTCTAACCCTTCCCGGAAGCCTTACCCTCACCCTTCCCCTAATCCTAACCCGTACGCTAACACTAACCCGTGCCCTCACATGTACGCTCACCCTAAAGCGTTGTCGTACCCTTACCTGGACCCTAAAACGTCCCCTAACCCTAACCCTAGCCCGAACCCTAACCCTAACACTTCCCCGAAGCCTTACCCTCACCCGTCCCAAATTCCTATCCCGTACGCTAACAGTAAGCCACGCCCTCACACATACTATCACACTAAAGCGTTGTCGTACCCTCACCTGGACCCTAAACCGTCCCCGTCCCGAAACCCTAACCCTAGCCTGAACCCTAACCCTAACCCTTCCGTGAAGCCTTACCCTCACCCGTCCCCTAATCCTAACCTGTACGCTAACACTAACCCGCGCCCTCACAAGTACGCTCACCCTAAAGCGTTGTCGTACCCTCAAATTGACCCTAAACCGTCTCCGTCCCCTAATCCTAACCCTAGCCAGAACCCTAACCCTAACCCTTCCCGTAAGCCTTACCCTCACCCGTACCCTAATCCTAACCGTACGCTAACACTAACCTGCACCCTCACACGTACGCTCACCCTAAAGCTTTGTCGTAGCCTCACGTGGACCCTAAAACCTCCCCTAACCCTAACCCTAGCCCGAACCTTAAACCTAACACTTCCCCGAAGCCTTACACTCACCCGTCCACTAATCCTAACCCGTACACTAACACTAACCTGCACCCTCACACGTACGCTCACCCTAAAGCGTTGTCGTACCCTCACCTGGACCCTAAACCGTCCCCGTCCCCTAACCCTAACCCTAGCCCGAAACCTAACCCTAACCCTTCCCCGAAGCCTTACCCTCACCCGTCCCCTAATCCTAAACTGTACGCTAACACTAACCCATTCCCTCACACGTACGCTCACCCTAAAGCGTTGTCGTACCCTCACCTGGACCCTAAACCGTCCCCGTCCCCTAACCCTAACCCTAGCCCGAACCCTAACACTTCCCCGAAGCCCTACCCTCACCCGTCCCCTAATGCTCACCGGTACGCTAACACTAACCCGTGCCCTCACACGAACGCTCACCCTAGATCGTTGTCGTAACCTCAGCTGGACCCTAAACCGTCCCCATCCCCTAACCCTAACCCTAGCCCGAACCCTAACCCTAACCCTTCCCCGAAGCCTTACCCTCACCCGTCCCCTAATCCTAACCCGTACGCTAACACTAACCCTCGCCCTCACACGTACGCTCAACCTAAAGCGTTGTCGTACCCTCACCTGGACCCTAAACCGTCCCCATCCCCTAATCCTAACCCTAGCCCGAACCCTAACCCTAACCCTTCCCCTAAGCCTTACCCTCACCCGTCCCCTAATCCTAACCCGTACGCTAACACTAACCAGCGCCCTCACACGTACGCTAACGCTAAAGCGTTGTCGAACCCTCACCTGGACCCTAAACCGTCCCCGTCCCCTAAACCTAAACCTAGCCCGAACCCTAACCCTAACCCTTCCCCGAAGCCTTACCCTCAACCGTCCCCTAAACCTAACCCGTAGGCTAACACTAACCCACGCCCTCACACGTACGCTCACCCTAAAGCGTTGTCGTGCCCTCACCTGGATCCTAAACCGGCCCTGTCCCGAAACCCTAACCCTAGCCCGTATCCTAACCCTAACCCTTCCCTGAAGCCTTACCCTCACCCGTCCGCTAATCCTAACCCGTACATTAACACTAACCCGCGGCCTCACAAGTACGCTCACACTAAAGCGTTGTCATACCCTCACCTGGACCCTAAACCGTCCCCGTCCCCATCCCCTAACCCTAACCCGAACCCTAACCCTAACCTTTCCCCAAAGCCTTACGCTCACCCGTCCCCTAATCGTAACGTGTACGCTAACACTAACACACGCCCTCACACGAACGCTCACCTAAAGTGTTGTCGTACCCTCACCTGGACCCTAAACCGTCCCCTAACCCTAACCCTAGCCCGAACCCTAACCCTAACACTTCCCCGAAGCCTTATCCTCACCCGTCCCCTAAACCTAACCGGTACGCTAACACAAACCCACGCCCTCACACGTACGCTCACCCTAAAGCATTTTACCCTCACCTTGACCCTAAACCGTCCCCGTCCCCTAACCCTAACCCTAGCCCGAACCCTAACCCTAAACCTTCCCCGAAGCCTTACCCTCACCCGTCCCCTAATCCTAACCCGTACGCTGACACTAACCCGCGCCCTCACACGTATGCTCCCCCTAAAGCGTTGTCGTAACCTCACCTGGACCCTAAACCGTCCCCGTCCCCTAACCCTAACCGTAGCCCGAACCCTAACCCTAAACGTTCCCCGAAGCCTGACCCTCACCCGTCCCCAATCCTAACCCGTACGCTGACACTAACCCGCACCCTCACACGTACGCACCCCCTAAAGCGTTGTCGTACCCTCACCTGGACCCTAAACCGTCCCCGTCTCCTAACCCTAACCGTAGCCCGAACCCTAACCCTAAACGTTCCCCGAAGCCTGACCCTCACCCGTCCCCTAATCCTAACCCGTACGCTGACACTAACCCGCGCCCTCACACGTACGCTCCCCCTAAAGCGTTGTCGTACCCTCAACTGGAGCCTAAACCGTCCCCGTCCCCTAACCCTAAACCTAGCCCGAACCCTAACCCTAACCCTTCCCCGAAGCCTGACCCTCACCCGTCCCCTAATCCTAACCCGTACGCTGACACTAATCCGCGCCCTCACACGTACGCTCCCCCTAAAGCGTTGTCGTACCCTCACCTGGACCCTAAACCGTCCCCGTCCCCTAACCCTAACCCTAGCCCGAACCCTAACCCTAACCCTTCCCCGAAGCCTGACCCTCACCTGTCCCCTAATCCTAACCCGTACGCTGACACTAACCCGCGCCCTAACACGTACGCTCCCCCTAAAGCGTTGTCGTACCCTCACCTGGACCCTAAACCGTCCCCGTCCCCTAACCCTAACCCTAGCCCGAACCCTAACCCTAACCTTTCCCAGAAGCCTGACCCTCACTCATCCCCTAATTCTAACCCGTACGCTAACACTAACCTGTGCCCTCACACGTACGCTCCCCCTAAAGGGTTGTCGTACCCTCACCTGGACCCTAAACCGTCCCCGTCCCCTAACCCTAACCCTAGCCCGAACCCTAACCCTAACCCTTCCCCGAAGCCTGACCCTCACCCGTCCCCTAATCCTAACCCGTACGCTGACACTAACACGCGCCCTCACACGTACGCTCCCCCTAAAGCGTTGTCGTACCCTCACCTGGACCCTAAACCATCCCCGTCCCCGTCCCCTAACCCTAGCCCGAACCCTAACCCTAACCCTTCCCCGAAGCCCGACCCTCACCCGTCCCCTAATCCTAACCCGTACGCTGACACTAACCCGCGCCCTAACACGTACGCTCCCCCTAAAGCGTTGTCGTACCCTCACCTGGACCCTAAACCGTCCCCGTCCCCTAACCCTAACCCTAGCCCGAACCCTAACCCTAACCCTTCCCCGAAGCCTGACCCTCACCCGTCCCCTAATCCTAACCCGTACGCTGACACTAACCCGCGCCCTCACACGTACGCTCCCCCTAAAGCGTTGTCGTACCCTCACCTGGGCCCTAAAGCGTCCCCGTCCCCTAACCCTAACCCTAGCCCGAACCCTAACCCTAACCCTTCCCCGAAGCTTGACCCTCACCCGTACCCTAATCCTAACACGTACGCTGAAACTAACCCGCGCCCTCACACGTACGCTCCCCCTAAAGCGTTGTCGTACCCTCACCTGGACCCTAAACCGTCCCCGTCCCCTAACCCTACCCTAGCCCGAACACTAACCCTAACCCTTCCCCGAAGCCTGACCCTCACCCGTCCCCTAATCCTAACCCGTACGCTGACACTAACCCGCGCCCTCACACGTACGCTCCCCCTAAAGCGTTGTCGTACCCTCACCTGGACCCTAAACCGTCCCCGTACCCTAACCCTAACCCTAGCCCGAACCCTAACCCTAACCCTTCCCCGAAGCCTGACCCTCACCCGTCCCCTAATCCTAACCCGTACGCTGACACTAACCCGCACCCTCACACGTACGCTCCCCCTAAAGCGTTGTCGTACCCTCACCTGGACCCTAAACCGTCCCCGTCCCCTAACCCTAACCCTAGCCCGAACCCTAACCCTAACCCTTCCCCGAAGCCTGACCCTCACCTGTCCCCTAATCCTAACCCGTACGCTGACACTAACCCGCGCCCTAACACGTACGCTCCCCCTAAAGCGTTGTCGTACCCTCACCTGGACCCTAAACTGTCCCCGTCCCCTAACCCTAACCCTAGCCCGAACTCTAACCCTAACCCTTCCCAGAAGCCTGACCCTCACTCATCCCCTAATTCTAACCCGTACGCTAACACTAACCCGTGCCCTCACATGTACGCTCCCCCTAAAGGGTTGTCGTACCCTCACCTGGACCCTAAACCGTCCCCGTCCCCTGACCCTAACCCTAGCCCGAACCCTAACCCTAACCCTTCCCCGAAGCCTGACCCTCACCCGTCCCCTAATCCTAACCCGTACGCTGACACTAACCCGCGCCCTCACACGTACGCTCCCCCTAAAGCGTTGTCGTACCGTCACCTGGACCCTAAACCGTCCCCGTCCCTGTCCCCTAACCCTAGCCCGAACCCTAACCCTAACCCTTCCCCAAAGCCTGACCCTCACCCGTCCCCTAACCCTAACCCGTACGCTAAAACTAACCCGCGCCCTCACACGTACGCTCACCCTAAAGCGTTGTCGTACCCTCACCTGGACACTAAACCGTCCCCGTCCCCTCACCCTAACTCTAGCCCGAACCCTAACCCTAACCCTTCCCCGAAGCCTTACCCTCACCCGTCTCATAATCCTAACCCGTACGCTAACACTAACACGCGCCCGCACACGTACGCTCACCCTAAAGCGTTGTCGTACCCTCACCTGGACCCTAAACCGTCCCCGTCCCCTAAACCTAACCCTAGCCCGAACCCTAACCCTAACCCTTCCCCGAAGACTTATGCTCACCCGTCCCCTAAACCTAACCGGTACGCTAACACTAACCCGCGCCCTCACACGTACGCTCACCCTAAAGCGTTGTCGTATCCTCACCTGGACCCTAAACCGTCTCCGTCCCCTAACCCTAACCCTAGCCCTAACCCTAACCCTAACCCTTTCCCGAAGCCTTACCCTCACCCGTCCCCTAAACTTAACCCGTACGCTAAAACTAACCCATGCCCTCACACGTACGCTCACCCTAAAGCGTTGTCGTACCCTCACCTGGACCCTAAACCGTGCCTGTCCCCAAACCCTAACCTTAGCCCGAACCCGAACCCTACCCCTTCCCCGTAGCCTTAACTTCACCCGTCCCCTAATCCTAACCCGAATGCTAACACTAAACGGCGCCCTCACACGTACGCTCACCCTAAAGCGTTTTCGTACCCTCTCCTGGATCCTAAACCGTCCCCGTCCCCTAACCCTAACCCTAGACCGAACCCTAAACGTAACCCTTCCTCGAAGCCTTACCCGCACCCGTCCCCTAATCCTAATCCGTACGCTAACACTAACACGCGCCCTCACACGTACGCTCACCCTAAAGCGTTGTCGTACTCTCACCTGGACCCTAAACCGTCCCCGTCTCCTAACCCTAACCCTAACCCAAACCCTAACCCTAAAACTTCCCCGAAGCCTTACTCTCAACTGTCCCCTAAACCTAACCCGTACGCTAACACAAACCCGCGCCCTCACACGAACGCTCACCCTAAAGCGTTGTCGTACCCTCACCTGGACCCTAAAACGTCCCCGTTCCCTAACCCTAACCCTAGCCCGAACCCTAACCCTAACACTTCCCCGAAGCCTTACCCTCACCCGTCCCCTAAGCCTAACCCGTACGATAACACTAAACTGCGCCCTAACACGTATGCTCACCCTAAAGCATTGTCGTACCCGCACCTGGACCCTAAACCGTCCCCGTCCCTACACCTAACCCTAGCCCGAACCCTAAACGTAACCCTTCCCCGAAGCCTTACCCTCACCTGTCCCCTAATCCTAACCCGTACGCTAACAGTAACCCGCTCCCTCACACGTACGCTCACCCTAAAGCGTTGTAGTACCCTCACCTGGACCCTAAACCGTCCCCGTCCCCTAACCCTAAACCTAGCCCGACACCTAGCCCTAACACTTCCCCGAAGCCTTACCCTCACCCGTCCCCAATTCCTAACCCGTACGCTAACACTAACCCGCGCCCTCACACGTACACTCACCCTAAAGCGCTGTCGTACACTAACCTGGACCCTAAACCGTCCCCGTCCCCTAACCCTAACCCTTGCAAGAACCCTAACCCTAACCCTTCCCGGAAGCCTTACCCTCACCCGTACCCTAATCCTAACCCGTACGCTAACACTAACCCGTGCCCTCACACATACGCTCAGCCTAAAGCTTTGTCGTAGCCTCACGTGGACCCTAAAACCTCCCCTAACCCTAACCCTAGCCCGAACCCTAACCCTAACCCTTCCCCGAAGCCTTACCCTCACCCGTTCCCTAATCCTAAACTGTACGCTAACACTAACCCATTCCCTCACACGTACGCTCACCCTAAAGCGTTCTCGTACCCTAACCTGGACCCTAAACCGTCCCCGTCCCCTAAACCTAACCCTAGCCCAAACCTTAAATCTAAAACTTCCCCGAAACCTTACCCTCACCCGTCCCCTAATCGTAACCCGTACGCTAACACTAACTCGCGCCCTCACACGTACGCTCACACTAAAGCGTTGTCGTACCATCACCTGGACCCTAAACCGTCCCACTCCCCTAACCCTAACCCTAGCCCGAACCCTAACCCTAACCCTTCCCCGAAGCCTTGCCCTCACCCATCTCCTAATCCTAACCCGTACGCTAACGCTAACACGCGCCCTCAGACGTACACTCAACCTAAAGCGTTGTCGTACCCTCACCTGGACCCTAAACCGTCCCCATCCCCTAATCCTAACCCTAGCCCGAACCCTAACCCTAACACTTCCCGGAAGCATTACCCTCACCCGTCCCCTAATCCTAAGCCGTATGCTAACACTAACCTGCGCCCTCACACGTACGCTTACCCTAAAGCGTTGTCGTACCCTCACCTGGACCCTAAACCGTCCCGGGCCCTAACGCTAACCCTAGCTCGAACCCTAAGCCTAACTCTTCCCTGAAGCCTTACCCTCACCCGTCCCCTAATCCTAACCCGTACGCTAACACTAACCCACGCCCTCACACGTACGCTCACTGTAAAGCGTTGTCGTACCCTCACCTGGAGCCTAAACCGTCCCCGTCCCCTAACCCTAACCCTAACCCGAACCCTAACCCTAACCTTTCCCCGAAACCTTACGCTCACCCGTCCAATAATCCTAACCCGTACACTAACACTAACCCGCGCCCTCACAGGTACGCTCACCCTAAAGCGTTGTCGTGCCCTCACCTGGACCCTAAACCATCCCCGTCCCCTAACCGTAACCCTAGCCCGAACCCTAACCCTAACCATTCCCTGAAGCCTTACCCTCACACGTACCCTAATCCTAACCCGTACGCTAACACTAACCTGCACCCTCACACGTACGCTCACCGTAAATCGTTGTCGTACCCTCACCTGGACCCTAAACCATCCCCGTCCCCTAACCCTAACCCTAACCCGAACCCTAACCCTAACCCTTAACCGAAGCCTTAACCTCACCCGTCCCCTAATCCTAACCCGTACGCTAACACTAACCCGCGCCCTCATACGTACACTCACCCTAAAGCGTTGTCGTACCCTCACCTAAACCCTAAACCCTCCCCGTCCCCTAACCCTAACCCTAGCCCGAACCCTAACCCTAACCCTTCCCCGAAGCCTTACCCTCATCCGTCCCCTAAACTTAACCCGTACGCTAACACTAACCCGTGCCCTCACACGTACGCTCACGCTAAAGCGTTGTCGTACACTCACCTGGACCCTAAACCGTCCCCGTCCCGAAACCCTAACCCTAGCCTGAACCCTAACCCTAACCCTTCCGTGAAGCCTTACCCTCACCCGTCCCCTAATCCTAACCTGTACGCTAACACTAACCCGCGCCCTCACAAGTACGCTCACCCTAAAGCGTTGTCGTACCCTCAAATTGACCCTAAACCGTCTCCGTCCCCTAATCCTAACCCTAGCCAGAACCATAACGCTAACCCTTCCCGTAAGCCTTACCCTCACCCGTACCCTAATCCTAACCCGTACGCTAACACTAACCCATTCCCTCACAAGTACGCTCACCCTAAAGCGTTGTCGTACCCTCACCTGGACCCTAAACCGTCCCCGTCCCCTAACCCTAACCCTAGCCCGAAACCTAACCCTAACCCTTCCCTGAAGCCTTACCCTCACCCGTCCCCTAATCCTAAACTGTACGCTAACACTAACCCATTCCCTCACACGTACGCTCACCCTAAAGCGTTGTCGTACCCTCACCTGGACCCTAAACCGTCCCCGTCCCCTAACCCTAACCCTAGCCCGAACCCTAACACTTCCCCGAAGCCCTACCCTCACCCGTCCCCTAATGCTCACCGGTACGCTAACACTAACCCGTGCCCTCACACGAACGCTCACCCTAGATCGTTGTCGTAACCTCAGCTGGACCCTAAACCGTCCCCATCCCCTAACCCTAACCCTAGCCCGAACCCTAACCCTAACCCTTCCCCGAAGCCTTACCCTCACCCATCCCCTAATCCTAACCCGTACGCTAACACTAACCCTCGCCCTCACACGTATGCTCAACCTAAAGCGTTGTCGTACCCTCACCTGGACCCTAAACCGTCCCCATCCCCTAATCCTAACCCTAGCCCGAACCCTAACCCTAACCCTTCCCCTAAGCCTTACCCTCACCCGTCCCGTATTCCTAACCCGTACGCTAACACTAACCAGCGCCCTCACACGTACGCTCACGCTAAAGCGTTGTCGAACCCTCACCTGGACCCTAAACCGTCCCCGTCCCATAAACCTAAACCTAGCCCGAAACCTAACCCTAACCCTTCCCTGAAGCCTTACCCTCAACCGTCCCCTAAACCTAACCCGTAGGCTAACACTAACCCGCGCCCTCACACGTACGCTCACCCTAAAGCGTTGTCGTACCCTCACCTGGATCCTAAACCGTCCCCGTCCCCTAACCCTAACACTAGCCTGAACCCTAACCCTAACCCTTCCCCGAAGCCTTACCCTCACCCGTCCCCTAAACTTAACCCGTACGCTAAGACTAACTCATGCCCTCACACGTACGCTCACCCTAAAGCGTTGTCGTACCCTCACCTGGACCCTAAACCGTCCCTGTCCCGAAACCCTAACCCTAGCCCGTATCCTAACCCTAACCCTTCCCTGAAGCCTTACCCTCACCCGTCCCCTAATCCTAACCCGTACATTAACACTAACCCGCGGCCTCACAAGTACGCTCACCCTAAAGCGTTGTCATACCCTCACCTGGACCCTAAACCGTCCCCGTCCCCATCCCCTAACCCTAACCCGAACCCTAACCCTAAACTTTCCCCAAAGCCTTACGCTCACCCGTCCCCTAATCGTAACCTGTACGCTAACACTAACACACGCCCTCACACGAACGCTCACCTAAAGTGTTGTCGTACCCTCACCTGGACCCTAAACCGTCCCCTAACCCTAACCCTAGCCCGAACCCTAACCCTAACACTTCCCCGAAGCCTTATCCTCACCCGTCCCCTAAACCTAACCGGTACGCTAACACAAACCCATGCCCTCACACGTACGCTCACCCTAAAGCATTTTACCCTCACCTTGACCCTAAACCGTCCCCGTCCCCTAACCCTAACCCTAGCCCGAACCCTAACCCTAACCCTTCCCCGAAGCCTTACCCTCACCCGTCCCCTAATCCTAACCCGTACGCTGACACTAACCCACGCCCTCACACGTATGCTCCCCCTAAAGCGTTGTCGTACCCTCACCTGGACCCTAAACCGTCCCCGTCCCCTAACCCTAACCGTAGCCCGAACCCTAACCCTAAACGTTCCCCGAAGCCTGACCCTCACCCGTCCCCAATCCTAACCTGTACGCTGACACTAACCCGCGCCCTCACACGTACGCACCCCCTAAAGCGTTGTCGTACCCTCACCTGGACCCTAAACCGTCCCCGTCCCCTAACCCTAACCGTAGCCCGAACCCTAACCCTAAACGTTCCCCGAAGCCTGACCCTCACCCGTCCCCTAATCCTAACCCGTACGCTGACACTAACCCGCGCCCTCACACGTACGCTCCCCCTAAAGCGTTGTCGTACCCTCACCTGGACCCTAAACCGTCCCCGTCCCCTAACCCTAACCCTAGCCCGAACCCTAACCCTAACCCTTCCCCGAAGCCTGACCCTCACCCGTCCCATAATCCTAACCCGTACGCTGACACTAACCCGCGCCCTCACACGTACGCTCCCCCTAAAGCGTTGTCGTACCCTCACCTGGACCCTAAACCGTCCCCGTCCCCTAACCCTAACCCTAGCCCGAACCCTAACCCTAACCCTTCCCCGAAGCCTGACCCTCAGCTGTCCCCTAATCCTAACCCGTACGCTGACACTAACCCGCGCCCTAACACGTACGCTCCCCCTAAAGCGTTGTCGTACCCTCACCTGGACCCTAAACCGTCCCCGTCCCCTAACCCTAACCCTAGCCCGAACCCTAACCCTAACCCTTCCCAGAAGCCTGACCCTCACTCATCCCCTAATTCTAACCCGTACGCTAACACTAACCTGTGCCCTCACACGTACGCTCCCCCTAAAGGGTTGTCGTACCCTCACCTGGACCCTAAACCGTCCCCGTCCCCTAACCCTAACCCTAGCCCGAACCCTAACCCTAACCCTTCCCCGAAGCCTGACCCTCACCCGTCCCCTAATCCTAACCCGTACGCTGACACTAACCCGCGCCCTCACACGTACGCTCCCCCTAAAGCGTTGTCGTACCCTCACCTGGACCCTAAACCGTCCCCGTCCCCGTCCCCTAACCCTAGCCCGAACCCTAACCCTAACCCTTCCCCGAAGCCTGACCCTCACCCGTCCCCTAATCCTAACCCGTACGCTGACACTAACCCGCGCCCTCACACGTACGCTCCCCCTAAAGCGTTTTCGTACCCTCACCTGGACCCTAAACCGTCCCCGTCTCTGTCCCCTAACCCTAGCCCGCACCCTAACCCTAACCCTTCCCCGAAGCCTGACCCTCACCCGTCCCCTAATCCTAACCCGTACGCTGACACTAACCCGCGCCCTCACACGTACGCTCCCCCTAAATCGTTGTCGTACCGTCACCTGGACCCTAAACCGTCCCCGTCCCTGTCCCCTAACCCTAGCCCGAACCCTAACCCTAACCCTTCCCCGAAGCCTGACCCTCACCCGTCCCCTAATCCTAACCCGTACGCTGACACTAACCCGCGCCCTCACACGTACGCTCCCCCTAAAGCGTTGTCGTACCCTCACCTGGACATTAAACCGTCCCTGTCCCCGTCCCCTAACCCTAGCCCGAACCCTAACACTAACCTTTCCCCGAAGCCTGACCCTCACCCGTCCCCTAATCCTAACCCGTACGCTGACATTAACCCGCGCCCTCACACGTACGCTCCCCCTAAAGCGTTGTCGTACCCTCACCTGGACCCTAAACCATCCCCGTCCCCGTCCCCTAACCCTAGCCCGAACCCTAACCCTAACCCTTCCCCGAAGCCCGACCCTCACCCGTCCCCTAATCCTAACCCGTACGCTGACACTAACCCGCGCCCTAACACGTACGCTTCCCCTAAAGCGTTGTCGTACCCTCACCTGGACCCTAAACCGTCCCCGTCCCCTAACCCTAACCCTAGCCCGAACCCTAACCCTAACCCTTCCCCGAAGCCTGACCCTCACCCGTCCCCTAATCCTAACCCGTACGCTGACACTAACCCGCGCCCTCACACGTACGCTCCCCCTAAAGCGTTGTCGTACCCTCACCTGGACCCTAAACCGTCTCCGTCCCCTAACCCTAACCCTAGCCCGAACCCTAACCCTAACCCTTCCCCGAAGCCTGACCCTCACCCGTCCCCTAATCCTAACACGTACGCTGAAACTAACCCGCGCCCTCACACGTACGCTCCCCCTAAAGCGTTGTTGTACCCTCACCTGGACCCTAAACCGTCCCCGTCCCCTAACCCTAACCCTAGACCGAACCCTAACCCTAACCCTTCCCCGAAGCCTGACCCTCACCCGTCCCCTAATCCTAACCCGTACGCTGACATTAACCCGCGCCCTCACACTTACGCTCCCCCTAAAGCGTTGTCGTACCCTCACCTGGACCCTAAACCGTCCCCGTCCCCTAACCCTAACCCTAGCCCGAACCCTAACCCTAACCCTTCCCCGAAGCCTGACCCTCACCTGTCCCCTAATCCTAACCCGTACGCTGACACTAACCCACGCCCTAACACGTACGCTCCCCCTAAAGCGTTGTCGTACCCTCACCTGGACCCTAAACCGTCCCCGTCCCCTAACCCTAACCCTAGCCCGAACCCTAACCCTAACCCTTCCCAGAAGCCTGACCCTCACTCATCCCCTAATTCTAACCCGTACGCTAACACTAACCCGTGCCCTCACACATACGCTCCCCCTAAAGGGTTGTCGTACCCTCACCTGGACCCTAAACCGTCCCCGTCCCCTAACCCTAACCCTAGCCCGAACCCTAACCCTAACCCTTCCCCGAAGCCTGACCCTCACCCGTCCCCTAATCCTAACCCGTACGCTGACACTAACCCGCGCCCTCACACGTACGCTCCCCCTAAAGCGTTGTCGTACCGTCACCTGGACCCTAAACCGTCCCCATCCCTGTCCCCTAACCCTAGCCCGAACCCTAAACCTAACCCTTCCCCAAAGCCTGACCCTCACCCGTCCCCTAACCCTAACCCGTACGCTGACACTAACCCGTGCCATCACACGTACGCTCCCCCTAAAGCGTTGTCGTACCCTCACCTGGACCCTAAACCGTCCCCGTCCCCTAACCCTAACCCTAGCCCGAACCCTAACCCTAACCCTTCCCCAAAGCCTGACCCTCACCCGTCCCCTAATCCTAACCCGTACGCTGACACTAACCCGCGCCCTCACACGTACGCTCCCGCTAAAGCGTTGTCGTACCCTCACCTGGACCCTAAACCGTCCCCGTCCCCGTCCCCTAACCCTAGCCCGAACCTTAACCCTAACCCTTCCCCGAAGCCCGATCCTCACCCGTCCCCTAATCCTAACCCATACGCTGACACTAACCCGCGCCCTAACACGTACGCTCCCCCTAAAGCGTTGTCGTACCCTCATCTGGACCCTAAACCGTCCCCGTCCCCTAACCCTAACCCTAGCCCGAACCCTAACCCTAACACTTCCCCGAAGCCTGACACTCACCCGTCCCCTAATCCTAACCCGTACGCTGACACTAACCCGCGCCCTCACACGTACGCTCCCCCTAAAGCGTTGTCGTACCCTCACCTGGACCCTAAACCGTCCCCGTCCCCTAACCCTAACCCTAGCCCGAACCCTAACCCTAACCCTTCCCCGAAGCCTTACCCTCACCCATCCCCTTAACTAAACCCATACCCTAACACTAACCCGCGCCCTCACATGTACGTTCACCCTAAAGCGTTGCCGTATCCTCACCTGGACCCTAAACCGTCCCCGTCTCCTAACCCTAACCCGAACCCTAAACTTTCCCCGAAGCCTTATGCTCACCCGTCCCCTAATCGTAACCTGTACGCTAACACTAACACGCGCGCTCACACGTACGCTCACCCTAAAGCGTTGTCGTACCCTCACCTGGACCCTAAACCGTCCCCGTCCCCTAACGTTAACCCTAGCCCGAACCCTAACCCTAACCCATCCCCGAAGCCTTATCCTCACCCGTCCCCTAAACCTAACCGGTACGCTAACACTAACCCGTGCCTTCACACGTACGCTCATCCTAAAGCGTTGTCGTACCCTCACCTGGACCCTAAAGCGTCCCCTTCCCTTAACCCTAACCCTAGCCCGAACCCTAACCCTAACCCTTCCCTGAAGCGTTACCCTCATCCGTCCCCTATTCCTAACCCGTACGCTAACACTAACCTTGGCCTCACACATACGCTCTCCCTAAAGCGTTGTACCCTCACCTGGACCCAAAACCGTCCCTGTCCCCTAACCCTAACCCTAGCGTGAACCCTAACTCTAACCCTTCCCCGAAGCCTTACCCTCACCCGTCCTCTAATCCTAACCCGTACGCTAACACTAACCCGTGCCCTCACACGTACGCTCACCCTAAAGCGTTGTCGTACCCTCACCTGCACCCTAAAACGTCCCCTAACCTTAACCTTAACCCTAGCCCGAACCCTATCCCTAACCTTTCCCCGAAGCCTTACGCTCACCCGTCCCCAAATCGTAACCCGTACGATAACACTAACCTGCACCCTCACCCTAAAGCATTGTCGTACCCTCACCTAGACCCTAAACCGTCCCTGTCCCCTAACCCTAACCCTAGCCCGAACACTAACCCTAACACTTCCCCGAAGCCTTACACTCACCCGTCCCCTAATCCTAACCCGTACGCTAACACTAACCCATTCCCTCACACGTACGCTCACCCTAAAGCGTTGTCGTACCCTCACCTGGACCCTAAACCGTCCCCGTCCCCTAACCCTAACCCTAGCCCGAACCCTAATCCTAACCCTTCCCCGAAGCCTTACCATCAACCGTCCCCTAATCCTAACCCGTACGCTAACACTAACACGCGCCCTCACACGTACGCTCACCCTAAAGCGTTGTCGTACCCTCACCTGGACACTAAACCGTCCCCGTCCCCTCACCCTAACTCTAGCCCGAACCCTAACCCTAACACTTCCCCGAAGCCTTACCCTCACCCGTCTCCTAATCCTAACCCGTACGCTAACACTAACACGCGCCCGCACACGTACGCTCACCCTAAAGCGTTGTCGTACCCTCACCTGGACCCTAAACCGTCCCCGTCCCCTAAACCTAACCCTAGCCCGAACCCTAACCCTAACCCTTCCCCGAAGCCTTATGCTCACCCGTCCCCTAAACCTAACCGGTACGCTAACACTAACCCGCGCCCTCACACGTACGCTCACCCTAAAGCGTTGTCGTATCCTCACCTGGACCCTAAACCGTCTCCGTCCCCTAACCCTAACCCTAGCCCTAACCCTAACCCTAACCCTTTCCCGAAGCCTTACCCTCACCCGTCCCCTAAACTTAACCCGTACGCTAAAACTAACCCATGCCCTCACACGTACAATCACCCTAAAGCGTTGTCATACCCTCACCTGGACCCTAAACCGTGCCTGTCCCCAAACCCTAACCTTAGCCCGAACCCGAACCCTACCCCTTCCCCGTAGCCTTAACTTCACCCGTCCCCTAATCCTAACCCGAATGCTAACACTAAACGGCGCCCTCACACGTACGCTCACCCTAAAGCGTTTTCGTACCCTCTCCTGGATCCTAAACCGTCCCCGTCCCCTAACCCTAACCCTAGACCGAACCCTAAACGTAACCCTTCCTCGAAGCCTTACCCGCACCCGTCCCCTAATCCTAATCCGTACGCTAACACTAACACGCACCCTCACACGTACGCTCACCCTAAAGCGTTGTCGTACTCTCACCTGGACCCTAAACCGTCCCCGTCTCCTAACCCTAACCCTAACCCGAACCCTAACCCTAAAACTTCCCCGAAGCCTTACTCTCAACTGTCCCCTAAACCTAACCCGTACGCTAACACAAACCCGCGCCCTCATACGAACGCTCACCCTAAAGCGTTGTCGTACCCTCACCTGGACCCTAAAACGTCCCCGTTCCCTAACCCTAACCCAAGCCCGAACCCTAACCCTAACACTTCCCCGAAGCCTTACCCTCACCCGTCCCCTAAGCCTAACCCGTACGATAACACTAAACTGCGCCCTAACACGTATGCTCACCCTAAAGCATTGTCGTACCCGCACCTGGACCCTAAACCGTCCCCGTCCCTACACCTAACCCTAGCCCGAACCCTAAACGTAACCCTTACCCGAAGCCTTACCCTCACCTGTCCCCTAATCCTAACCCGTACGCTAACAGTAACCCGCTCCCTCACACGTACGCTCACCCTAAAGCTTTGTAGTACCCTCACCTGGACCCTAAACCGTCCCCGTCCCCTAACCCTAAACCTAGCCCGACACCTAGCCCTAACACTTCCCCGAAGCCTTACCCTCACCCGTCCCCAATTCCTAACCCGTACGCTAACACTAACCCGCGCCCTCACACGTACACTCACCCTAAAGCGCTGTCGTACACTAACCTGGACCCTAAACCGTCCCCGTCCCCTAACCCTAACCCTTGCAAGAACCCTAACCCTAACCCTTCCCGGAAGCCTTACCCTCACCCGTACCCTAATCCTAACCCGTACGCTAACACTAACCCGTGCCCTCACACGTACGCTCAGCCTAAAGCTTTGTCGTAGCCTCACGTGGACCCTAAAACCTCCCCTAACCCTAACCCTAGCCCGAACCCTAACCCTAACCCTTCCCCGAAGCCTTACCCTCACCCGTTCCCTAATCCTAAACTGTACGCTAACACTAACCCATTCCCTCACACGTACGCTCACCCTAAAGCGTTCTCGTACCCTAACCTGGACCCTAAACCGTCCCCGTCCCCTAAACCTAACCCTAGCCCAAACCTTAAATCTAAAACTTCCCCGAAACCTTACCCTCACCCGTCCCCTAATCGTAACCCGTACGCTAACACTAACTCGCGCCCTCACACGTGCGCTCACACTAAAGCGTTGTCGTACCATCACCTGGACCCTAAACCGTCCCACTCCCCTAACCCTAACCCTAGCCCGAACCCTAACCCTAACCCTTCCCCGAAGCCTTGCCCTCACCCATCTCCTAATCCTAACCCGTACGCTAACGCTAACACGCGCCCTCAGACGTACACTCAACCTAAAGCGTTGTCGTACCCTCACCTGGACCCTAAACCGTCCCCATCCCCTAATCCTAACCCTAGCCCGAACCCTAACCATAACACTTCCCGGAAGCATTACCCTCACCCGTCCCCTAATCCTAAGCCGTATGCTAACACTAACCTGCGCCCTCACACGTACGCTTACCCTAAAGCGTTGTCGTACCCTCACCTGGACCCTAAACCGTCCCGGGCCCTAACGCTAACCCTAGCTCGAACCCTAAGCCTAACTCTTCCCTGAAGCCTTACCCTCACCCGTCCCCTAATCCTAACCCGTACGCTAACACTAACCCACGCCCTCACACGTACGCTCACTGTAAAGCGTTGTCGTACCCTCACCTGGAGCCTAAACCGTCCCCGTCCCCTAACCCTAACCCTAACCCGAACCCTAACCCTAACCTTTCCCCGAAACCTTACGCTCACCCGTCCACTAATCCTAACCCGTACACTAACACTAACCCGCGCCCTCACAGGTACGCTCACCCTAAAGCGTTGTCGTGCCCTCACCTGGACCCTAAACCGTCCCCGTCCCCTAACCCTAACCCTAGCCCGAACCCTAACCCTAAACCTTCCCCGAAGCCTTACCCTCACTCGTCCTCTAATCCTAACCCGTACGCTAACACTAACCCGCGCCCTCACACCTACGCTCACCCTAAAGTGTTCTCGTACCCTCACCTGGACCCTAAACCATCCCCGTCCCCTAACCGTAACCCTAGCACGAACCCTAACCCTAACCATTCCCTGAAGCCTTACCCTCACACGTACCCTAATCCTAACCCGTACGCTAACACTAACCTGCACCCTCACACATACGCTCACCGTAAATCGTTGTCGTACCCTCACCTGGACCCTAAACCGTCCCCGTCCCCTAACCCTAACACTAACCCGAACCCTAACCCTAACCCTTAACCGAAGCCTTAACCTCACCCGTCCCCTAATCCTAACCCGTACGCTAACACTAACCCGCGCCCTCATACGTACACTCACCCTAAAGCGTTGTCGTACCCTCACCTAAACCCTAAACCCTCCCCGTCCCCTAACCCTAACCCTAGCCCGAACCCTAACCCTAACCCTTGCCCGAAGCCTTACCCTCATCCGTCCCCTAAACTTAACCCGTACGCTAACACTAACCCGTGCCCTCACACGTACGCTCCCCCTAAAGCGTTGTCGTACCCTCACCTGGACCCTAAACCGTCCCCGTCCCCTAACCCTAACCCTAGCCCGAACCCTAACCCTAACCCTTCCCCGAAGCCTGACCCTCACCCGTCCCCTAATCCTAACCCGTACGCTGACACTAACCCGCGCCCTCACACGTACGCTCCCCCTAAAGCGTTGTCGTACCTTCACCTGGACCCTAAACCATCCCCGTCCCCGTCCCCTAACCCTAGCCCGAACCCTAACCCTAACCCTTCCCCGAAGCCCGACCCTCACCCGTCCCCTAATCCTAACCCGTACGCTGACACTAACCCGCGCCCTAACACGTACGCTCCCCCTAAAGCGTTGTCGTACCCTCACCTGGACCCTAAACCGTCCCCTTCCCCTAACCCTAACCCTAGCCCGAACCCTAACCCTAACCCTTCCCCGAAGCCTGACCCTCACCCGTCCCCTAATCCTAACCCGTACGCTGACACTAACCCGCGCCCTCACACGTACGCTCCCCCTAAAGCGTTGTCGTACCCTCACCTGGACCCTAAACCGTCCCCGTCCCCTAACCCTAACCCTAGCCCGAAACCTAACCCTAACCCTTCCCCGAAGCCTGACCCTCACCCGTCCCCTAATCCTAACCCGTACGCTGACACTAACCCGCGCCCTCACACGTACGCTCCCCCTAAAGCGTTTTCGTACCCTCACCTGGACCCTAAACCGTCCCCGTCCCTGTCCCCTAACCCTAGCCCGCACCCTAACCCTAACCCTTCCCCGAAGCCTGACCCTCACCCGTCCCCTAATCCTAACCCGTACGCTGACACTAACCCGCGCCCTCACACGTACGCTCCCCCTAAATCGTTGTCGTACCGTCACCTGGACCCTAAACCGTCCCCGTCCCTGTCCCCTAACCCTAGCCCGAACCCTAACCCTAACCCTTCCCCGAAGCCTGACCCTCACCCGTCCCCTAATCCTAACCCGTACGCTGACACTAACCCGCGCCCTCACACGTACGCTCACCCTAAAGCGTTGTCGTACCCTCACCTGGACCCTAAACCGTCCCTGTCCCCGTCCCCTAACCCTAGCCCGAACCCTAACACTAACCCTTCCCCGAAGCCTGACCCTCACCCCTCCCCTAATCCTAACCCGTACGCTGACACTAACCCGCGCCCTCACACGTACGCTCCCCCTAAAGCGTTGTCGTACCCTCACCTGGACCCTAAACCATCCCCGTCCCCGTCCCCTAACCCTAGCCCGAACCCTAACCCTAACCCTTCCCCGAAGCCCGACCCTCACCCGTCCCCTAATCCTAACCCGTACGCTGACACTAACCCGCGCCCTAACACGTACGCTCCCCCTAAAGCGTTGTCATACCCTCACCTGGACCCTAAACCGTCCCTGTCCCCTAACCCTAACCCTAGCCCGAACCCTAACCCTAACCCTTCCCCGAAGCCTGACCCTCACCCGTCCCCTAATCCTAACCCGTACGCTGACACTAACCCGCGCCCTCACACGTACGCTCCCCCTAAAGCGTTGTCGTACCCTCACCTGGACCCTAAACCGTCCCCGTCCCCTAACCCTAACCCTAGCCCGAACCCTAACCCTAACCCTTCCCCGAAGCCTGACCCTCACCCGTACCCTAATCCTAACACGTACGCTGAAACTAACCCGCGCCCTCACACGTACGCTCCCCCTAAAGCGTTGTCGTACCCTCACCTGGACCCTAAACCGTCCCCGTCCCCTAACCCTAACCCTAGCCCGAACCCTAACCCTAACACTTCCCCGAAGCCTGACCCTCACCCGTCCCCTAATCCTAACCCGTACGCTGACACTAACCCACGCCCTAACACGTACGCTCCCCCTAAAGCGTTGTCGTACCCTCACCTGGACCCTAAACCGTCCCCGTCCCCTAACCCTAACCCTAGCCCGAACCCTAACCCTAACCCTTCCCCGAAGCCTGACCCTCACCCGTCCCCTAATCCTAACCCGTACGCTGACACTAACCCGCGCCCTCACACGTACGCTCCCCCTAAAGCGTTGTCGTACCCTCACCTGGACCCTAAACCGTCCCCGTCCCCGTCCCCTAACCCTAGCCCGAACCCTAACCCTAACCCTTCCCCGAAGCCTGACCCTCACCCGTCCCCTAATCCTAACCCGTACGCTGACACTAACCCGCGCCCTCACACGTACGCTCCCCCTAAAGCGTTTTCGTACCCTCACCTGGACCCTAAACCGTCCCCGTCCCTGTCCCCTAACCCTAGCCCGCACCCTAACCCTAACCCTTCCCCGAAGCCTGACCCTCACCCGTCCCCTAATCCTAACCCGTACGCTGACACTAACCCGCGCCCTCACACGTACGCTCCCCCTAAATCGTTGTCGTACCGTCACCTGGACCCTAAACCGTCCCCGTCCCTGTCCCCTAACCCTAGCCCGAACCCTAACCCTAACCCTTCCCCGAAGCCTGACCCTCACCCGTCCCCTAATCCTAACCCGTACGCTGACACTAACCCGCGCCCTCACACGTACGCTCCCCCTAAAGCGTTGTCGTACCCTCACCTGGACCCTAAACCGTCCCCGTCCCCGTCCCCTAACCCTAGCCCGAACCCTAACCCTAACCCTTCCCCGAAGCCTGACCCTCACCCGTCCCCTAATCCTAACCCGTACGCTGACACTAACCCGCGCCCTCACACGTACGCTCCCCCTAAAGCGTTTTCGTACCCTCACCTGGACCCTAAACCGTCTCCGTCCCTGTCCCCTAACCCTAGCCCGCACCCTAAACCTAACCCTTCCCCGAAGCCTGACCCTCACCCGTCCCCTAATCCTAACCCGTACGCTGACACTAACCCGCGCCCTCACACGTACGCTCCCCCTAAATCGTTGTCGTACCATCACCTGGACCCTAAACCGTCCCCGTCCCTGTCCCCTAACCCTAGCCCGAACCCTAACCCTAACCCTTCCCCGAAGCCTGACCCTCACCCGTCCCCTAATCCTAACCCGTACGCTGACACTAACCCGCGCCCTCACACGTACGCTCACCCTAAAGCGTTGTCGTACCCTCACCTGGACCCTAAACCGTCCCTGTCCCCGTCCCCTAACCCTAGCCCGAACCCTAACACTAACCCTTCCCCGAAGCCTGACCCTCACCCGTCCCCTAATCCTAACCCGTACGCTGACACTAACCCGCGCCCTCACACGTACGCTCCCTCTAAAGCGTTGTCGTACACTCACCTGGACCCTAAACCATCCCCGTCCCCGTCCCCTAACCCTAGCCCGAACCCTAACCCTAACCCTTCCCCGTAGCCCGACCCTCACCCGTCCCCTAATCCTAACCCGTACGCTGACACTAACCCGCGCCCTAACACGTACGCTCCCCCTAAAGCGTTGTCGTACCCTCACCTGGACCCTAAACCGTCCCCGTCCCCTAACCCTAACCCTAGCCCGAACCCTAACCCTAACCCTTCCCTGAAGCCTGACACTCACCCGTCCCCTAATCCTAACCCGTACGCTGACACTAACCCGCGCCCTCACACGTACGCTCCCCCTAAAGCGTTGTCGTACCCTCACCTGGACCCTAAACCGTCCCCGTCCCCTAACCCTAACCCTAGCCCGAAACCTAACCCTAACCCTTCCCCGAAGCCTTACCCTCACCCGTACCCTAATCCTAACACGTACGCTGAAACTAACCCGCGCCCTCACACGTACGCTCCCCCTAAAGCGTTGTCGTAACCTCACCTGGACCCTAAACCGTCCCCGTCCCCTAACCCTAACCCTAGCCCGAACCCTAACCCTAACCCTTCCCCGAAGCCTGACCCTCACCCGTCCCCTAATCCTAACCCGTACGCTGACACTAACCCGCGCCCTCACACTTACGCTCCCCCTAAAGCGTTGTCGTACCCTCACCTGGACCCTAAACCGTCCCTGTCCCCTAACCCTAACCCTAGCCCGAACCCTAACCCTAAACCTTCCCCGAAGCCTGACCCTCACCCGTCCCCTAATCCTAACCCGTACGCTGACACTAACCCGCGCCCTCACACATACGCTCCACCTAAAGCGTTGTCGTACCGTCACCTGGACCCTAAACCGTCCCCGTCCCTGTCCCCTAACCCTAGCCCGAACCCTAACCCTAACCCTTCCCCAAAGCCTGACCCTCACCCGTCCCCTAACCCTAACCCGTACGCTGACACTAACCCGTGCCCTCACACGTACGCTCCCCCTAAAGCGTTGTCGTACCCTCACCTGGACCCTAAACCGTCCCCGTCCCCTAACCCTAACCCTAGCCCGAACCCTAACCCTAACCCTTCCCCAAAGCCTGACCCTCACCCGTCCCCTAATCCTAACCCGTACGCTGACACTAACCCGCGCCCTCACACGTACGCTCCCCCTAAAGCGTTGTCGTACCCTCACCTGGACCCTAAACCGTCCCCGTCCCCGTCCCCTAACCCTAGCCCGAACCTTAACCCTAACCCTTCCCCGAAGCCCGACCCTCACCCGTCCCCTAATCCTAACCCGTACGCTGACACTAACCCGCGCCCTAACACGTACGCTCCCCCTAAAGCGTTGTCGTACCCTCACCTGGACCCTAAACCGTCCCCGTCCCCTAACCCTAACCCTAGCCCGAACCCTAACCCTAACCCTTCCCCGAAGCCTTACCCTCACCCATCCCCTTAACTAAACCCATACCCTAACACTAACCCGCGCCCTCACATGTACGTTCACCCTAAAGCGTTGCCGTATCCTCACCTGGACCCTAAACCGTCCCCGTCTCCTAACCCTAACCCGAACCCTAAACTTTCCCCGAAGCCTTATGCTCTCCCGTCCCCTAATCGTAACCTGTACGCTAACACTAAAACGCGCGCTCACACGTACGCTCACCCTAAAGCGTTGTCGTACCCTCACCTGGACCCTAAACCGTCCCCGTCCCCTAACGCTAACCCTAGCCCGAACCCTAACCCTAACCCTTCCCCGAAGCCTTATCCTCACCCGTCCCCTAAACTTAACCGGTACGCTAACACTAACCCGTGCCTTCACACGTACGCTCATCCTAAAGCGTTGTCGTACCCTCACCTGGACCCTAAAGCGTCCCCTTCCCCTAAACCTAACCCTAGCCCGAACCCTAACCCTAACCCTTCCCTGAAGCGTTACCCTCATCCGTCCCCTATTCCTAACCCGTACGCTAACAGTAACCCGTGGCCTCACACGTACGCTCTCCCTAAAGCGTTGTACCCTCACCTGGACCCAAAACCGTCGCTGTCCCCTAACCCAAACCCTAGCGTGAACCCTAACTCTAACCCTTCCCCGAAGCCTTACCCTCACCCGTCCCCTAATCCTAACCCGTACGCTAACACTAACCCGTGCCCTCACACGTACGCTCACCCTAAAGCGTTGTCGTACCCTCACCTGCACCCTAAAACGTCCCCTAACCTTAACCTTAACCCTAGCCCGAACCCTATCCCTAACCTTTCCCCGAATCCTTACGCTCACCCGTCCCCAAATCGTAACCCGTACGCTAACACTAACCTGCACCCTCACACGTACGCTCACCCTAAAGCATTGTCGTACCCTCACCTAGACCCTAAACCGTCCCTGTCCCCTAACCCTAACCCTAGCCCGAACACTAACCCTAACACTTCTCCGAAGCCTTACACTCACCCGTCCCCTAATCCTAACCCGTACGCTAACACTAACCCATTCCCTCACACGTACGCTCACCCTAAAGCGTTGTCGTACCCTCACCTGGACCCTAAACCGTCCCCGTCCCCTAACCCTAACCCTAGCCCGAACCCTAATCCTAACCCTTCCCCGAAGCCTTACCATCAACCGTCCCCTAATCCTAACCCGTACGCTAACACTAACCCACGCCCTCACACGTACGCTCACCCTAAAGCGTTGTCGTACCCTCACCTGGACACTAAACCGTCCCCGTCCCCTCACCCTAACTCTAGCCCGAACCCTAACCCTAACCCTTCCCCGAAGCCTTACCCTCACCCGTCTCCTAATCCTAACCCGTACGCTAACGCTAACACGCGCCCGCACACGTACGCTCACCCTAAAGCGTTGTCGTACCCTCACCTGGACCCTAAACCGTCCCCGTCCCCTAAACCTAACCCTAGCCCGAACCCTAACCCTAACCCTTCCCCGAAGCCTTATGCTCACCCGTCCCCTAAACCTAACCGGTACGCTAACACTAACCCGCGCCCTCACACGTACGCTCACCCTAAAGCGTTGTCGTATCCTCACCTGGACCCTAAACCGTCTCCGTCCCCTAACCCTAACCCTAGCCCTAACCCTAACCCTAACCCTTTCCCGAAGCCTTACCCTCACCCGTCCCCTAAACTTAACCCGTACGCTAAAACTAACCCATGCCCTCACACGTACGCTCACCCTAAAGCGTTGTCGTACCCTCACCTGGACCCTAAACCGTGCCTGTCCCCAAACCCTAACCTTAGCCCGAACCCGAACCCTACCCCTTCCCCGTAGCCTTAACTTCACCCGTCCCCTAATCCTAACCCGAATGCTAACACTAAACGGCGCCCTCACACGTACGCTCACCCTAAAGCGTTTTCGTACCCTCTCCTGGATCCTAAACCGTCCCCGTCCCCTAACCCTAACCCTAGACCGAACCCTAAACGTAACCCTTCCTCGAAGCCTTACCCGCACCCGTCCCCTAATCCTAATCCGTACGCTAACACTAACACGCGCCCTCACACGTACGCTCACCCTAAAGCGTTGTCGTACTCTCACCTGGACCCTAAACCGTCCCCGTCTCCTAACCCTATCCCTAACCCGAACCCTAACCCTAAAACATCCCCGAAGCCTTACTCTCAACTGTCCCCTAAACCTAACCCGTACGCTAACACAAACCCGCGCCCTCACACGAACGCTCACCCTAAAGCGTTGTCGTACCCTCACCTGGACCCTAAAACGTCCCCGTTCCCTAACCCTATCCCTAGCCCGAACCCTAACCCTAACACTTCCCCGAAGCCTTACCCTCACCCGTCCCCTAAGCCTAACCCGTACGATAACACTAAACTGCGCCCTAACACGTATGCTCACCCTAAAGCATTGTCGTACCCGCACCTGGACCCTAAACCGTCCCCGTCCCTAAACCTAACCCTAGCCCGAACCCTAAACGTAACCCTTCCCCGAAGCCTTACCCTCACCTGTCCCCTAATCCTAACCCGTACGCTAACACTAACCCGCTCCCTCACACGTACGCTCACCCTAAAGCGTTGTAGTACCCTCACCTGGACCCTAAACCGTCCCCGTCCCCTAACCCTAAACCTAGCGCGACACCTAGCCCTAACACTTCCCCGAAGCCTTACCCTCACCCGTCCCCAATTCCTAACCCGTACGCTAACACTAAACTGTGCCCTCACACGTACACTCACCCTAAAGCGCTGTCGTACACTAACCTGGACCCTAAACCGTCCCCGTCCCCTAACCCTAACCCTTGCAAGAACCCTAACCCTAACCCTTCCCGGAAGCCTTACCCTCACCCGTACCCTAATCCTAACCCGTACGCTAACACTAACCCGTGCCCTCACACGTACGCTCAGCCTAAAGCTTTGTCGTAGCCTCACGTGGACCCTAAAACCTCCCCTAACCCTAACCCTAGCCCGAACCCTAACCCTAACCCTTCCCCGAAGCCTTACCCTCACCCGTTCCCTAATCCTAAACTGTACGCTAACACTAACCCATTCCCTCACACGTACGCTCACCCTAAAGCGTTCTCGTACCCTAACCCGGACCCTAAACCGTCCCCGTCCCCTAAACCTAACCCTAGCCCAAACCTTAAATCTAAAACTTCCCCGAAACCTTACCTCACCCGTCCCCTAATCGTAACCCGTACGCTAACACTAACTCGCGCCCTCACACGTACGCTCACACTAAAGCGTTGTCGTACCATCACCTGGACCCTAAACCGTCCCACTCCCCTAACCCTAACCCTAGCCCGAACCCTAACCCTAACCCTTCCCCGAAGCCTTGCCCTCACCCATCTCCTAATCCTAACCCGTATGCTAACGCTAACACGCACCCTCAGACGTACACTCAACCTAAAGCGTTGTCGTACCCTCACCTGGACCCTAAACCGTCCCCATCCCCTAATCCTAACCCTAGCCCGAACCCTAACCATAACACTTCCCGGAAGCATTACCCTCACCCGTCCCCTAATCCTAAGCCGTATGCTAACACTAACCTGCGCCCTCACACGTACCCTTACCCTAAAGTGTTGTCGTACCCTCACCTGGACCCTAAACCGTCCCGGGCCCTAACGCTAACCCTAGGTCGAACCCTAAGCCTAACTCTTCCCTGAAGCCTTACCCTCACCCGTCCCCTAATCCTAACACGTACGCTAACACTAACCCGCGCCCTCACACCTACGCTCACCCTAAAGTATTCTCGTACCCTCACCTGGACCCTAAACCATCCCCGTCCCCTAACCGTAACCCTAGCCCGAACCCTAACCCTAACCATTCCCTGAAGCCTTACCCTCACACGTACCCTAATCCTAACCTGTACGCTAACACTAACCTGCACCCTCACACGTACGCTCACCGTAAATCGTTGTCGTACCCTCACCTGGACCCTAAACCGTCCCCGTCCCCTAACCCTAACACTAACACGAACCCTAACCCTAACCCTTAACCGAAGCCTTAACCTCACCCGTCCCCAAATCCTAACCCGTACGCTAACACTAACCCGCGCCCTCATACGTACGCTCACCCTAAAGCGTTGTCGTACCCTCACCTGGACCCTAAACCGTCCCCGTCCCCTAACCCTAACCCTAGCCCGAACCCTAACCCTAACCCTTCCCCGAAGCCTTACCCTCACCCATCCCCTAATCCTAACCCGTACGCTAACACTAACCCTCGCCCTCACACGTACGCTCAACCTAAAGCGTTGTCGTACCCTCACCTGGACCCTAAACCGTCCCCATCCCCTAATCCTAACCCTAGCCCGAACCCTAACCCTAACCCTTCCCCTAAGCCTTACCCTCACCCGTCCCCTAATCCTAACCCGTACGCTAACACTAACCAGCGCCCTCACACGTACGCTCACGCTAAAGCGTTGTCGAACCCTCACCTGGACCCTAAACCGTCCCCGTCCCCTAAACCTAAACCTAGCCCGAACCCTAACCCTAACCCTTCCCCGAAGCCTTACCCTCAACCGTCCCCTAAACCTAACCCGTAGGCTAACACTAACCCGCGCCCTCACACGTACGCTCACCCTAAAGCGTTGTCGTACCCTCACCTGGACCCTAAACCCTCCCCGTCCCCTAACCCTAACACTAGCCTGAACCCTAACCCTAACCCTTCCCCGAAGCCTTACCCTCACCCGTCCCCTAAACTTAACCCGTACGCTAAGACTAACTCATGCCCTCACACGTACGCTCACCCTAAAGCGTTGTCGTACCCTCACCTGGACCCTAAACCGTCCCTGTCCCGAAACCCTAACCCTAGCCCGTATCCTAACCCTAACCCTTCCCTGAAGCCTTACCCTCACCCGTCCCCTAATCCTAACCCGTACATTAACACTAACCCGCGGCCTCACAAGTACGCTCACCCTAAAGCGTTGTCATACCCTCACCTGGACCCTAAACCGTCCCCGTCCCCATCCCCTAACCCTCACCCGAACCCTAACCCTAACCTTTCCCCAAAGCCTTACGCTCACCCGTCCCCTAATCGTAACTTGTACGCTAACACTAACACACGCCCTCACACGAACGCTCACCTAAAGTGTTGTCGTACCCTCACCTGGACCCTAAACCGTCCCCTAACCCTAACCCTAGCCCGAACCCTAACCCTAACACTTCCCCGAAGCCTTATCCTCACCCGTCCCCTAAACCTAACCGGTACGCTAACACAAACCCACGCCCTCACACGTACGCTCACCCTAAAACGATGTCGTACCCTAACCTGGACCCTAAACCGTCCCCGTCCCCTAACCCTAACCCTAGCCCGAACCCTAAACGTAACCCTTCCCCAAAGGCTTACCCTCACCCGTTCCCCTAATCCTATTCCGAATGCTAACACTAACACGTGCCCTCACACGTACGCTCACCCTAAAGCGTTATCGTACCCTCACCTGGACCCTAAACCGTCCCCGTACCCTAACCCTAACCCTAGACCGAACCCTAACCCTAACCCTTCCCCGAAGCCTTACCCTCACCCATCCCCTAATCCGAACCCGTACGCTAACAATAAACTGTGCCCTCACAAATACGCTCACCATAAAGCGTTGTCGTATCGTCACCTGGACCCTAAACCGTCCCCGTCCCCTAACCCTAACCCGAGCCCGAACCCTAACCCTTACACTTCCCCGAAGCCTTAACCTCACCCGTCACCTAATCCTAACCTGTACGCTAACACTAACCAGCGCCCTCACACGTACGCTCACCCTAAAGCGTTGTCGTACCCTCACCTGGACCCTAAACCATTCCCGTCCCCTAACCCTAATCCTAGCCCAAACCCCAGGCCAAACCCCAACCCTAACACTTCGCCGAAGCCTTACACTCACCCGTCCCCTAATCCTAACCCGTAAGCTAACACTAACCCGAGCCCTCACACGTACGCTCACCCTAAAGCGTTGTCCTACCCTACCTGGACCCTAAAGCGTCCCCATCCCCTAACCCTAACCCTAGACAGAACCCTAACCCTAACCCTTCCCCGAAGCCTTACCCTCAACCGTCCCCTATTCGTAACCCGTACGCTAACACTAACCTGCACCCTCACACGTACGCTCATCCTAAAGCGTTGTCGTACCCTCACCTGGACACTAAACCGTCCCCGTCCCCTAAACCTAATCGTAGCTCGAACCCTAACCCTAACCCTTCCCTGAAGCCTTACACTCAACTGTCCCCTAATCCTAACCCGTACGCTAACACTAACCTGCGCCCTCACACGAACGCTCACCCTAAAGCGTTGTCGTACACTCACCTGGACCCTAAACCGTTCCCGTCCCCTAACCCTGATCCTAGCCCGAACCCCAATCCGAACCCGAACCCTAACACTTCGCCGAAGCCTTACAGTCACCCGTCCCCTAATCCTAACCCGTACGCTAACACTAACCCGCGCCCTCACATGTACGCTCACCCTAAAACGTTGTCGTACCCTCACCTGGACCCTAAGCCGTCCCAGTCCCCTAACCCTAACCCTATCCCCAACCCTTACCCTAACACTTCCCCGAAGCCTTACTCTCACCCGTCCCATAAACTGAACCCGTACGCTAACACTAACCCGTGCCCTCACACGTACGCTCACCCTAAAGTGTTATCGTACCCTCACTTGGACCCTAAAGCGTCCCCGTCCCGAAACCCTAACCCTAGCCCGAACCCTAACCCTAACCCTTCCCAGAAGCCTTACCCTCCCCTGTCCCCTAATCCTAACCCGTACGCTAACACTAACCCGCGCCCTCACACATACGCTCACCCTAAAGCGTTGTCGTACCCTCACCTGGACCCTACACCGTCCCCGTCGCCTAACCCTAACCCTAGCCCGAACCCTAACTCTAACCCTTCCCGGAAGCCTTACCCTCACCCGTCCCCTAATCCTAACCCATACGCTAACACTAACCCGTGCACTCAGACGTACGCTCACCCTAAATCGTTGTCGTACCCTCACGTGGACCCTAAAACGTCCCGTAACCCTAACCCTAGCCCGAAACCTAACCCTAACACTGCCCCGAAGCCTTACCCTCACCCGTCCCCAATTTCTAGCCCGTACGCTAACAGTAACCCGCGCCCTCACATATACTCTCACACTAAAGCGTTCTCGTACCCTCACCTGGACCCTAAACCGTCCCCGTCCCCTAACCCTAACACTAGCCCGAACCCTAACCCTAACCCTTCCCCGAAGCCTTACCCTCACCCGTCCCCTAATCCTAACCCGTACGCTAAGACTAACCCGCGCCCTCTTACGTACGCTCACCCTAAAGCGTTGTCGTACCCCCACCTGGACCCTAAACCCTCCCCGTCCCCTAACCCTAACCCTAGCCCGAACCCTAACACTAACCCTTCCCCGAAGCCTTACCCTCACCCGTCCCCTAAACTTAACCCGTACGCTAACACTAACCCGTGCCCTCACACGTACGCTCACCCTAAAGCGTTGTCGTACACTCACCTGGACCCTAAACCGTCCCCGTCCCCTAACCCTAACCGTAGACCGAACCCTAACCCTAACCCTTTCCCGAAGCCTTACCCTCACCCGTCACCTAAACCTAAACTGTACGCTAACACTAACCCGCACCCTCAAACGTACGCTCACCCTAAAGCGTTGTCGTACCCTCACCTGGACCCTAAACCGTCCCCGTCCCCTAACCCTAACCCTAGCCCGAACCCTAACCCTAACCCTTCCCAGAAGCCTTACCCTCACCCGTCCCCTAATCCTCACCCGTACGCTAACACTAACCCGCGCCCTCACACGTACACTCACCCTAAAGTGTTGTCGTTCCCTCACCTGGACCCTAAACCGTCCCCGTCCCCTAACCCTAACCCTAGCCCGAAACCTAAACCTAACCTTTCCCCGAAGCCTTACCCTCACCCTTCCCCTAATCGTAACCCGTACGCTAACACTAACTCGCGCCCTCACACGAACACTCACACTAAAGCGTTGTCGTACCATCACCTGGACCCTAAACCGTCCCCATCCCCTAACCCTAACCCTAGCCCGAACCCTAACCCTAACCCTTCCCCGAAGCCTTGCCCTCACCCATCCCCTAATCCTAAACCGTACGCTAACACTAACATGCGCCCTCACACGTACGCTCAACCTAAAGCATTGTCGTACCCTCACCTGGACCCTAAACCGTCCCCATCCCCTAATCCTAACCCTAGCCCGAACCCTAACCCTAAAACTTCCCCGAAGCATTACCCTCACCCGTCCCCTAATCCTAAGCCGTAGGCTAACACTAACCTGCTCCCTCACACGTACGCTTACCCTAAAGCGTTGTCGTACCCTCACCTGGACCCTAAACCGTCCCGGGCCCTAACGCTAACCCTAACTCGAACCCTAACCCTAACACTTCCCTGAAGCCTTACCCTCACCCGTCCCCTAATCCTAACCCGTACGCTAACACTAACCCACGCCCTCACACGTACGCTCACTGTAAAGCGTTGTCGTACCCTCACCTGGACCCTAAACCGTCCCCGTCCTCTAAACCTAACCCTAACCCGAAACCTAACCCTAACCTGTCCCCGAAACCTTACGCTCACCCGTCCACTAATCCTAACCCGTACACTAACACTAACCCGCGCCCTCACAGGTACGCTCACCCTAAGGCGTTGTCGTGCCCTCACCTGGACCCTAAACCGTCCCCGTCCCCTAACCCTAAACGTAGCCCGATTCCAAACCCTAATCCTTCCCCGAAGCCTTACCCTCACCCGTCCCCTAAACCTAAACTGTACGCTAACACTAACCCGCACCCTCAAACGTACGCTCACCCTAAAGCGTTGTCGTACCCTCACCTGGACCCTAAACCTTCCTGGGCCCTAACGCTAACCCTAGCTCGAACCCTAACCCTAACCCTTCCCTGAAGCCTTAACCTCACCTGTCCCCTAATCCTAACCCGTATGCTAACACTAAACCGTGCCCACACACTTACGCTCACCCTAAAGCGTTGTCGTACCGTCACCTGGACCCTAAAACGTCCCCATCCCCTAACCCTAACCCTAGCCTGAAACCTAACCCTAACCCTTCCCGAAGCCTTACCCTCACCCGTCCCCTAATCCTAACGCGTACGCTAACACTAAGCCGCGCCCACGCACGTACGCTCACCATAAAGCATTGACGTACCCTCACCTGGACCCTAAACCGTCCCCGTCCCCTAACCCTAACAGTAGCCCGAACCCTAACACTTCCTCGAACCCTTCCCTCGCCCGTCCCATAATGCTCACCGGTACGCTAACACTAACCCGCTCCCTAACAAATTCGCTCACCCTAAAGCGTTGTTGTACCCTCAGCTGGACCCTAAACCATCCCCGTCTCCTAACTCTAACCCTAGCTCGAACCCTAACCCTAAACCTCACCCGAAGCCTTACAGTCACCCGTCCCCTAATCCTAACTCGTACGCTAACACTAACCCGTGCCCTCACACGTACGCTCACCCTAAAGCGTTGCACCCTCACCTTGACCCTAAACCGTCCCCGTCCACTAACCCTAACCCTAGCCCGAACCCTAACCCTAACCCTTCCCCGAAGCCTTACCCTCACCCGTCCCCTAATCCTAACCCGTACGCTGACACTAACCCGCGCCCTCACACGTACGCTCCCCCTAAATCGTTGTCGTACCCTCACCTGGACCCTAAACCATCCCCGTCTCCTAACCCTAACCCTAGCCCGAAGCCTAACATAACCCTTCCCCGAAGCCTGACCCTCACCCGTCCCCTAATCCTAACCCGTACGCTGACACTAACCCGCGCCCTCACACATACGCTCCCCCTAAAGCGTTTTCGTACCCTCACCTGGACTCTAAACCGTCCCCGTCCCCTAACCCTAACCCTAGCCCGAACCCTAACCCTAACCCTTCCCCGAAGCCTGACCCTCACCCGTCCCCTAATCCTAACCCGTACGCTGACACTAACCCGCGCCCTCACACGTACGCTCCCCCTAAAGCGTTGTCGTACCCTCACCTGGACCCTAAACCGTCCCCGTCCCCGTCCCCTAACCCTAGCCCGAACCCTAACCCTAACCCTTCCCCGAAGCCTGACCCTCACCCGTCCCCTTATCCTAGCACGTACGCTGACACTAACCCGCGCCCTCACACGTATGCTCCCCCTAAAGCGTTGTCGTACGCTCACCTGGACCCTAAACCGTCCCCGTCCCCGTCCCCTAACCCTAGCCCGAACCCTAACCCTAACCCTTCCCCGAAGCCTGACCCTCACACGTCCCATAATCCTAACCCGTACGCTGACACTAACCCGCGCCCTCACACGTACGCTCCCCCTAAAGCGTTATCGTACCCTCACCTGGACCCTAAACTGTCCCCGTCCCGTAACCCTAACCCTAGCCCGACCCTAACCCTAAACCTAATCCTTCCCCGAAGCCTTACCCTCACCCGTCCGCTAATCCTAACCCGTACGCTAACACTAACCCGTGTCCTCACACGTACGCTCACCCTAAAGCGTTTTCGTACCCTCACCTGGACCCTAAACCGTCCCTGTCCCCTAACCCTAACCCTAGCCCGAACCCTAACCCTAAACCTTCCCCGAAGCCTTAGCCTCACCCGTCCCCTAAACGTAACCGGTACGCTAACACTAACCCGCGCCCTCACACTTACGCTCACCCTAAAGCGTTGTCGTACCCTCACCTGGACCCTAAACCGTCCCCGTCCCCTAAACCTAACCCTAGCCCGAACCCTAAACCTAACCCTTCCCCGAAGCCTTACCCTCACCCGTAACTTAAACTTAACCCGTACGCTAAAACTAACCCGTGCCCTCACACGTACGCTCACCCTAAAGCGTTGTCGTACCCTCACTTGGACCCGAAACCGTCCCCGTCCCGAAACCCTAACCCCAGCCCGAATCCTAACCCTAACCCTTCCCTGAAGCCTTACCCTTACCCGTCCCATAATCGTAACCCGTACGCTAACACTAACCCGCGCCCTCACACGTACGCTCACCCTAAAGCGTTGTCGTACCCTCACCTGGACCCTAAACAGTCCCCGTCCCCTAACCCTAACCCTAGCCCGAACCCTAACCCTAACCCTTCCCCGAAGCCTTACCCTCACTCGTCCACTAATCCTAACCCGTACGCTAACACTAACCCGTGTCCTCACACGTACGCTCACCCTAAAGCGTTGTCATACCCTCACCTGGACCCTAAACCGTCCCCGTCCCCCAACCCTAACCGTAGCCCGAACCCTAACCCTAACCTTTCCCAGAAGCCTTACCCTCACCCATCCCATAATCCTAACCCGTACGCGAACACCAACACGCGCCCTCACACGTACGCTCACCCTAAAGCGTTGTCGTACCGTCACCTGGACCCTAAAAGGTCCCCGTCCCCTAACCCTAACCCTAGCCTGAAACCTAACCGTAACCCTTCCCCGAAGCGTTACCCTCACCCGTCCCCTAATCCTAACGCGTACGCTAACACTAAGCCGCGCCCACGCACGTACGCTCACCATAAAGCATTGACGTACCCTCACCTGGACCCTAAACCATCCCCGTCCCCTAACCCTAACCCTAGACCGAACCCTAACACTTCCTCGAAGCCCTACCCTCACCCGTCCCCTAATGCTCACCGGTACGCTAACACTAACCCGCGCCCTCACACGTACGCTCACCGTAAAGCATTGTCGTACTCTCACTTGGACCCTAAACCGTCCCTGTCCCCTAACCCTAACCCTAGCCTGAAACATAACCCTAACCCTTCCCCGAAGCCTTACCCGCACCCGTCCCCTAATCCTAACCCGTACGCTAACACTAACCCGTGCCCTCACACGTACGCTCACCCTAAAGCGTTGTACCCTCACCTTGACCCTAAACCGTCCCCGTCCCCTAACCCTAACCCTAGCCCGAACCCTAAACCTAACCCTTCCCCGAATCCTTACCCTCACCCGTCCCCTAATCCTAACCCGTACGCTGAAACTAACCCGCGCCCTCACACGTATGCTCACCCTAAAGCGTTGTCGTACACTCACCTCTACCCTAAACAGTTCCCGTCCCCTGACCCTGATCCTAACCCGAACCCCAGCACGAACCCCAACCCTAACACTTCGCCGAAGCCTTACACTCACCCTTCCGCTAATCCTAATCCGTAAGCTAACACTAACCCGTGCCCTCACACGTACGCTCACCCTAAAGCGTTGTCCTACCCTACCTGGACCCTAAACCGTCCCCATCCCCTAACCCTAACCCTAGCCCGAACCCTAAACGTAACCCTTCCCCGAAGCCTTACCCTCACCCCTCCCCTAATCCTAACCCGTACGCTAACACTAACCCGTTCCCTCACACGTACGCTCCCCCTAAAGCGTTGTTGTACCCTCACCTGGACCCTAAACCGTCCCCGTCCCCTAACCCTAACCCTAGCCCGAACCCTAACCCTAACCCTTCCCCGAAGCCTTACCCTCAACTGTCCCCTAAACCTAACCCGTACGCTGACACTAACCCGCGCCCTCACACATACGCTCCCCCTAAAGCGTTGTCTTACCCTCACCTGGACCCTAAACCGTCCCTGTCCCCTAACCCTAACCGTAGCCCGAACCATAACCCTAACCATTCCCAGAAGCCTGATCCTCACCCGTCCCCTAATCCTAACCCGTACGCTGACACTAACCCGCGCCCTCACACGTATGCTCACCGTAAAGCGTTGTCGTACTCTCACCTGGACCCTAAACCGTCCCTGTCCACTAACCCTAACCCTAGCCTGAACCCTAACACTAACCCTGCCCCGAAGCCTTACCCGCACCAGTCCCCTAATCCTAACCCGTACGCTGACACTAACCCGCGCCCTCACACGTACGCTCCCCCTAAAGCGTTGTCGTACCCTCACCTGGACCCTAAACCGTCCCCGTCCCCTAACCCTAACCCTAGCCCGAACCCTAACCCTAACCCTTCCCCGAAGCCTGACCCTCACCCGTCCCCTAATCCTAACCCGTACGCTGACACTAACCCGCGCCCTCACACGTACGCTCCCCCTAAAGCGTTGTCGTACCGTCACCTGGACCCTAAACAGTCCCCGTCCCCTAACCCTAACCCTAGCCCGAACCCTAACCCTAACCCTTCCCCGAAGCCTGACCCTCACCCGTCCCCTAATCCTAACCCGTACGCTGACACTAACCCGCGCCCTCACACGTACGCTCCCCCTAAAGCGTTGTTGTACCCTCACCTGGACCCTAAACCGTCCCCGTTCCCTAACCCTAACCCTAGCCCGCACCCTAACCCTAACCCTTCCCCGAAGCCTGACCCTCACCATCCCCTAATCCTAACCCGTACGCTGACACTAAGCCGCGCCCTCACACGTACGCTCCCCCTAAAGCGTTGTCGTACACTCACCTGGACCGTAAACAGTCCCCGTACCCTAACCCTAACCCTAGCACGAACCCTAACCCTAACACTTCCCCGAAGCCTGACCCTCACCCGTCCCCTAATCCTAACCCGTACGCTGACACTAACCCGCGCCCTCACACGTACGCTCCCCCTAAAGCGTTGTCGTACCCTCACCTGGACCCTAAACCGTCCCCGTCCCCTAACCCTAACCCTAGCCCGAACCCTAACCCTAACCCTTCCCCGAAGCCTGACCCTCACCCGTCCCCTAATCCTAACCCGTACGCTGACACTAACCCGCGCCCTCACACGTACGCTCCCCCTAAAGCGTTGTCGTACCCTCACCTGGACCCTAAACCGTCCCCGTCCCCTAACCCTAACCCTAGCCCGAACCCTAACCCTAACCCTTCCCCGAAGCCTGACCCTCACCCGTCCCCTAATCCTAACACGTACGCTGAAACTAACCCGCGCCCTCACACGTACGCTCCCCCTAAAGCGTTGTCGTACCCTCACCTGGACCCTAAACCGTCCCCGTCCCCTAACCCTAACCCTAGCCCGAACCCTAACCCTAACCCTTCCCCGAAGCCTGACCCTCACCCGTCCCCTAATCCTAACCCGTAAGCTGACACTAACCCGCGCCCTCACACTTACGCTCCCCCTAAAGCGTTGTCGTACCCTCACCTGGACCCTAAACCGTCCCCGTCCCCTAACCCTAACCCTAGCCCGAACCCTAACCCTAACCCTTCCCCGAAGCCTGACCCTCACCCGTGCCCTAATCCTAACCCGTACGCTGACACTAACCCGCGCCCTCACACGTACGCTCCCCCTAAAGCGTTGTCGTACCCTCACCTGGACCCTAAAACGTCCCCTAACCTTACCCCTAGCCCTAGCCCGAACCTTAACCCTAACCCTTTCCCGAAGCCTTACCCTCACCCGTCCACAATTCCTAACCCATACGCTAACACTAACCAGTGCCTTCACACGTACACTCACCCTAAAGCGTTGTACCCTCACGTGGACCCTAAACCTTCCCCGTCCCCTAAACCTAACCCTAGCCCGAACCCTAACCCTAACCCTTCCCCGAAGCCTTATCCTCACCCGTCCCCTAAACCTAACCGGTACGCTAACACTAACCTGCGCCCTCACACGTACGCTCACCCTAAAGCGTTGTCGTACCCTCACCTGGACCCTAAACCGTCCCCGTCCCCTAACCCTAACCCTAGCCCGAGCCCTAACCCTAACACTTCCCTGAAGCCTTACCCTCACCCGTCCCCTAATCCTAACCCGTAAGCTAACACTAATCCGTGCTCTCACAGGTACGCTCACCCTAAAGCCTTGTACCGTAACCTGGACCCAAAACCGTCCCCGTCCCCTAACCCTAACCCTAGCGCGAACCCTAACTCTAACCCTTCCCCGAAGCCTTACCCTCACCCATCCCCTAATCCTAACCCGTACGCTAACACTAACCCGTGCCCTCACACGTATGCTCACCCTAAAGCGTTGTCGTACCCTCACCTGGACCCTAAAACGTCCCCTAACCCTAACCGTAGCCAGAACCCTAACCTTAACCCTTTCCCGAAGCCTTACTCTCACCCGTCCCCAAATCCTAACCCATACGCCAACACTAACCGGCACCGTCACACGTACGCTCACCCTAAAGCGTTGTCGTACCCGCACCTGGACCCTAAACCGTGCCCGACCCCTAACCCTAACCCTCGCCTGAACCCTAACCCTAACCCTAACCCTTGCCCGAAGCCTTACACTCACCCGTCCCCTAATCCTAACCCGTACGCTAACATTAACCCGCACCCTCACACGTACGTTCACCGTAAAGAGTTGTCGTACCTTCACCTGGACCCTAAACCGTCCCTGTCCCCTAACCCTAACCCTACCCCGAACCCTAACCCTAACACTTCCGCGAAGCCTTACCCTCACCCGTCCCCTAATCCTAACCGGTACACTAACACTAACCCGCGCCCTCATACGTACGCTCACCCTAAAGGGTTGTCGTACGCTCACTTGGACGCTAAACCGTCTCCGTCCCCGTCCCCTAACCCTAGCCTTAACCCTAACCCTAATCCTTCCCCGAAGCCTTACCCTCACCCGTCCCCTAATCCTAACCAGTACGCTACCACTAACCTGCGTCCTCACACGTACGATCACCCTAAAGCGTTCTCGTACCCTCACCTGGTCCCTTAACGGTCCCCGTCCCCTAACCCTAACCCTAGCCGGAACCCTAACCCTGAACCTTCCCGGAAACCTTACAGTCACCCGTCCCCTTATCCTAACCCGTACGCTAACACTAACCCGCGCCCTCACATGTACGCTCACCCTAAAGCGTTGTCATACCCTCAACTGGACCCTAAACCTTCCCCGTCCCCTAACACTAACCATAGCCCGAACCCTAACCATAACCCTTCCCCAAAGCCTTACCCTCACCCGTCCCCTAATCCTAACCCGTACGCTAAAACTAACCCGCGACCTTATACGTACGCTCACCCTAAAGCGTTGTCATACCCTACCTGGACCCTAAACCGTCCCCGTCCTGTAACCCTAACCCTAGACCGAACCCTAACCCTAACCCTTCCTCGAAGCCTTACCCTCACCTATTCCCTAATCGTAACCCGTACGCTAACACTAACCCGCGCCCTCACACGTACGCTCACCCTAAAGCGTTGTCGTACACTCACCTGGACCCTAAACCGTCCCCGTCCCCTAACCCTAACCCTAGCCCGAACCCTAACCCTAACCCTTCCCCGAAGCCTGACCCTCACCCGTCCCCTAATCCTAACACGTACGCTGAAACTAACCCGCGCCCTCACACGTACGCTCCCCCTAAAGCGTTGTCGTACCCTCACCTGGACCCTAAACCGTCCCCGTCCCCTAACCCTAACCCTAGCCCGAACCCTAACCCTAACCCTTCCCCGAAGCCTGACCCTCACCCGTCCCCTAATCCTAACCCGTACGCTGACACTAACCCGCGCCCTCACACGTACGCTCCCCCTAAAGCGTTGTCGTACCCTCACATGGACCCTAAACCGTCCCCGTCCCCTAACCTTAACCCTAGCCCGAAACCTAACCCTAACACTTCCCCGAAGCCTGACCCTCACCCTTCCCCTAATCCTAACCCGTACGCTGACACTAACCTGCGCCTTCACACGTACGCTCCCAGTAAAGCGTTGTCGTACCCTCACCTGGACCCTAAACCGTCCCCGTCCACGAACCCTAACCCTAGCCCGAACCCTAAACCTAACCCTTCACCGATGCCTTACCCTCACCCGTCCGCTAATCCTAACCCGTACGCTAACACTAACCCGCGCCCTCATTCGTACACTCACCCTAAAGCGTTGTCGTACCCTCATCTGGACCGAAAACCGTCCCCATCCCCTAACCCTAACCGTAGCCCAAACTCTAACCCTAACCCTTCCCCGAAGCCTTACCCTCACCCGTTCCCCTAATCCTATTCCGAACGCTAACACTAACCCGTGCCCTCACACGTACGCTCACCCTAAAGCGTTATCGTACCCTCACCTGGACCCTAAACCGTCCCCGTCCCCTAACCCTAACCATAGCCCTAACCCTAAACGTAACCCTTCCTCGAAGCCTTACCCTCACCCGTTCCCTAATCCTAACCCGTACGCTAACACTAACCTGTGCCCTCACAAGTATGCTCACCCTAAAGCGTTGTACCCTCACCTGGTCCCAAAACCATCCACGTCCCCTAACCCTAACCCTAGTGCGAACCCTAACTTTAACCCTTCCCCGAAGCCTTACCCTCACCCATCCCCTAATCCTAACCCGTACGCTAACACTAACCCTTGCTGGAACACTTACGCTCACCCTAAAGCGTTGTCGTACCCTCACCTGGTCCCTAAAACGTCCCCGTCCCCTAACCCTAACCCTAGCCCGAACCCTAACCCTAAACCTTTCCCGAAGCCTTACCCACACCCGTCCACAATTCCTAACCCATACGCTAACACTAACCCGTGCCCTCACACGAACGCTCACACTAAAGCGTGGTCGTAACCTCACCTGGATCCTAAACCTTCCCCGCCCCCTAACCCTAACCCTAGCCCGACCCCTAACCCTAACCCTTCCCCAAAGCCTTACCCTCACCCGTCCCCTAAACGTAACCCGTACGCTAACACTAACCCGTGCCCTCACATGTACGCTCACCCTAAAGCGTTGTCGTACCCTCACCTGGACCCTAAACCGTCCCCATCCCCTAACCCTAACCCTAGCCCGAACCCTAACCCTAACCCTTCCCTGAAGCCTTATCCTCACCCGTCCCCTAAACCTAACCGGTACGCTAACACTAACCCGCGCCCTCACACGTACGCTCACCCTAAAGCGTTGTCGTACCCTCACCTGCACCCTAAACCGTCCCCGTCCCCTAACACTAACCCTAGCCCGAACCCTAACCCTAACCCTTCCCCGAAGCCTTACCCTCACCCGTCCCCTAATCCTAACCCGTACGCTAACACTAACCCGTGCCCTCACACGTACGCTCACCCTAAAGCATTGTACCCTCATCTGGACCCTAAACCGCCCCCGTCCCCTAATCCTAACCCTAGCCCGAACCCTAACCCTAACCCTTCCCGGAAGCCTTACCCTCACCCGTACCCTAATCCTAACCTGTACCCTAACACTAACCGGTGCCCTCACACGTACGCTCACCCTAAAGCGTTGTCGTACCTTCACGTGTACCCTAAAACCTCCCCTAATCCAAACCCTAGCCCGAACCCTAAACCTAACCCTTCCCTGAAGCCTTACCCGCATCCGTCCCCTAATCCTAACCTGTACGCTGACACTAACCCACACCCTCACACGTATGATCACCGTAAATCGTTGTCGTACCCTCACCTGGACCCTAAACCGTCCCCGTCCCTGTCCCCTAACCCTAACCCGAACCCAACCCTAACCTTTCCCCGAAGCCTTACCCTCACCCGTCCCCTAATCCTAACCAGTACGCTACCACTAACCCGCGTCCTCACACGTACGATGACCCTAAAGCGTTCTCGTACCCTCACCTGGTCCCTAAACGGTCCCCGTCCCCTAACCCTAACCCTAGCCCGAACCCTAACCCTAAACCTTCCCGGAAGCCTTACAGTCACCCGTCCCCTTATCCTAACCCGTACGCTAACACTAACCCGCGCCCTCACATGTACGCTCACCCTAAAGCGTTGTCATACCCTCAACTGGACCCTAAACCGTCCCCGTCCCCTAACACTAACCATAGCCCGAACCCTAACCATAACCCTTCCCCGAAGCCTTACCCTCACCCGTCCCCTAATCCTAACCCGTACGCTAAAACTAACCCGCGACCTTATACGTACGCTCACCCTAAAGCGTTGTCGTACCCTACCTGGACCCTAAACCGTCCCCGTCCTGTAACCCTAACCCTAGACCGAACCCTAACCCTAAACCTTCCTCGAAGCCTTACCCTCACCTATCCCCTAATCGTAACCCGTACACTAACACTAACCCGCGCCCTCACACGTACGCTCACCCTAAAGCGTTGTCGTACACTCACCTGGACCCTAAACCGTCCACGTCCCCTAACCCTAAGCCTAGCCCAAACCCTAACCCTAACCCTTCCCCGAAGCCTTACCCTCAACCGTCCCCTAATAGTAACCCGTACGCTAACACCAACCCGCGCCCTCACACGTACGCTCACCCTAAAGCGTTGTCATACCCTCACCTGGACCCTAAAACGTCCCCTAACCTTAACCCTAACCCTAGCCCGAACCCTAACCCTAACACTTTCCCGAAGCCTTAGCCTCACCCGTCCCCAAATCCTAACCCATACGCTAACACTAACCCGCGCCCTCACACGTACGCTCACCCTAAAGCGCTGTCGTACCCTCACCTGGACCCTAACCCGTCCCCGTCCCCTAACCCTAACCCTAGCTCGAACCCTAACCCTAACCCTTCACCGAAGCCTTACGCTCACCCGTCCCCTAATCCTAACACGTCCGCTAACACTAACCCGTGCCCTCACACGTACGCTCACCCTAAAGCGTTGTCGTACCCTCACGTGTACCCTAAAACGTCCCCTAACCCTAACCCTAGCCCGAACCGAACCCTAACCCTTCCCCGAAACCTTACCCTCACCCGTCCCCAATTTCTAACCCGTACGCTAACACGAACCCATGCCCTCACACGTACGCTCACCCTAGAGCGCTCTCGTACCCTCACCTGGACCCTAAACCGTCCCCGTCCCCTAAACCTAACCCTAGCCCGAACCCTAACCCTAACACTTCCCTGAAGCCTTACCCTCACCCGTCCCCTAATCCTATTCCGAACGCTAACACTAACTCGCGCCCTCACACATACGCTCACCCTAAAGCATTGTTGTACCCTCACCTGGACCCTAAACCGTCCCCGTCCCCTAACTCTAACCCTAGCCCGAAACCTAACCCTAACCCTAATACTTCCGCGAAGCCTTACCCTCACCCGTCCCCTAATCCTAACCCGTACGCTAACACTAACCCGCGCCCTCACACGTACGCTCGCCCTAAAGCGTTGTCGTACACTCACCTGGACCCTAAACCGTTCCCGTCCCCTAACCCTAAACCTAGCCCGAGCCCCAGCCCGAACCCCAACCCTCACACTTCCCCGAAGCCTTACACTCACCCGTCCCCTAATCCTAACCCGTATGCTAACACTAAACCGCGCCCTCACACGTACGCTCACCTTAAAGCGTTGTCGTATCCTACCTAGACCCTAAACCGTCCCCGTCCCCTAACCCTAACCCTAGCTTGAACCCTAACCCTAACCCGTCCCCGAAGCCTTACCCTCACCCGTCCCCTAATCCTAACCCGTACGCTAACATTAACCCGCGCCCTCACACGTACGCTCACCATAAAGCGTTGTCGTATCCTCACCTGGACCCTAAACCGTCCCCGTCCCCTAACCCTAACCCTAGCCCGAACCCTAACACTAACCCTTCCCCGAAGCCTTACACTCACCCTTCCCCTAATCCTAACCCGTACGCTAACACTAACCCGCGCCCTCACACGTACGCTCACCCTAAAGCATTGTCGTACACTCACCTGGACCCTAAATTGTCCCCGTCCCCTAAACCTAACCCTAGCGCGAACCCTAACCCTAATCCTTCCCGGAAGCCTTACCCTCACCCGTACCCTAAACTTAACCCGTACGCTAAGACTAACTCATGCCCTCACACGTACGCTCACCCTAAAGCGTTGTCGTACCCTCACCTGGACCCTAAACCGTCCCTGTCCCGAAACACTAACCCTAGCCCGTATCCTAACCCTAACCCTTCCCTGAAGCCTTACCCTCACCCGTCCCCTAATCCTAACCCGTACATTAACACTAACCCGCGGCCTCACAAGTACGCTCACCCTAAGGTGTTGTCATACCCTCACCTGGACCCTAAACCGTCCCCGTCCCCATCCCCTAACCCTAACCCGAACCCTAACCCTAACCTTTCCCCAAAGCCTTACGCTCACCCGTCCCCTAATCGTAACCTGTACGCTAACACTAACACACGCCCTCACACGAACGCTCACCTAAAGTGTTGTCGTACCCTCACCTGGACCCTAAACCGTCCCCTAACCCTAACCCTAGCCCGAACCCTAACCCTAACACTTCCCCGAAGCCTTATCCTCACCCGTCCCCTAAACCTAACCGGTACGCTAACACAAACCCGCGTCCTCACACGTACGCTCACCCTAAAACGTTGTCCAACCCTACCTGGACCCTAAACCGTCCCCGTCCCCTAACCCTAACCCTAGCCCGAACCCTAACCCTAACTCTTCCCCGAAGCCTTACCCTCACCTGTCCATTAATCGTAACCCGTACGCTAACACTAACCTGTACCCTCACACGTACGCTCACCCTAAAGTGTTGTCCTACCCTCACCTGGAACCTAAACCGTCCCAGTCCCCTAACCCTAACCCTAGCCTGAACCCTAACCCTAACCCTTCCAAGAAGCCTTACCCTCACCCGTCCCCTAAACTTAACCCGTACGCTAACATTAACACGCGCCCTCACACGTACGCTCACCCTAAAGCGTTGTCGTACCCTCACCTGGACCCTAAACCGTCCCCGTCCCCTAACCCTAACCCTAGCCTGAACCCTAACCCTAACACTTCACCGAAGCCTTACCCTCACCCGTCCCCTAAGCCTAACCCGTACAATAACACTAAACTGCGCCCTAACACGTATGCTCACCCTAAAGCATTGTCGTACCCGCACCTGGACCCTAAACCGTCCCCGTCCCTTAAACCTAACCCTAGCCCGAACCCTAAACGTAACCCTTCCCCGAAGCCTTACCCTCACCTGTCCCCTAATCCTAACCCGTACGCTAACACTAACCCACGCCCTCACACGTACGCTCACCCTAAAGCGTTGTAGTACCTCACCTGGATCCTAAACCGTCCCCGTCCCCTAACCCTAAACCTAGCCCGACACCTAACCCTAACCCTTCCCCGAAGCCTTACCCTCACCCGTCCCCAATTCCTAACCTGTACGCTAACAGTAACCCGCGCCCTCACCCGTACACTCCCCCTAAAGCGTTGTCGTACCCAAACCTGGACCCTAAACCGTCCCCTAACCCTAAACCTAGACCGAACCATAGACGTAACCCTTCCTCGAAGCCTTACCCGCACCCGTCCCCTAATCCTAACCCGTACGCTAACACTAACACGCGCCCTCACACGTACGCTCACCCTAAAGCGTTGTCGTACTCTCACCTGGACCCTAAACCGTCCCCGTCCCCTAACCCTAACCCTAGCCCGACCCTAACCCTAAACCTAATCCTTCCCCGAAGCCTTACCCTCACCCGTCCCCTAATCCTAACCCGTACGCTAACATTAACCCGCGCCCTCACACGTACGCTCACCGTAAAGCGTTGTCGTATCATCACCTGGACGCTAAACCGTCCCCGTCCCCTAACCCTAACCCTAGCCCGAACCCTAACCCTATCCCTTCCCCGAAGCCTTACCCACACCCGTCCCCTAATCCTAACCCGTACGCTAACACTAACCCGCGCCCTCACACGTACGCTCACCCTAAAGCATTGTCGTACACTCACCTGGACCCTAAACTGTCCCCGTCCCCTAAAACTAACCCTAGCCCGAACCCTAACCCTAACCCTTCCCCGAAGCCTTACCCTCACCCGTCGGCTAATCCTAACCCGTACGCTAACACTAACCCATGTCCTCACACGTACGCTCACCCTAAAGCGTTTTCGTACACTCACCTGGACCCTAAACCGTCCCCGTCCCCTAACCCTAACCCTAGCCCGAACCCTAACCCTAACCCTTCCCCGAAGCCTTACCCTCACCCATCCCCTAATCCTAACCCGTACGCTAACACTAACCTGCGCCCTCACACGAACGCTCACCCTAAAGCGTTGTCGTACACTCAACTGGACCCTAAACCGTTCCCGTCCCCTAACCCTGATCCTAGCCCGAACCCCAGCCCGAACCCCAACCCTAACACTTCGCCGAAGCCTTACAGTCACCCGTCCCCTAATCCTAACCCGTAAGCTAACACTAACCTGTACCCTCACACGTACACTCACCCTAAAGCGTTGTCGTGCCCTAACCTGGACCCTAAACCGTCCCCGTCCCCTAACCCTAACCCTAGCCCGAACCCTAACCCTAACCCTTCCCCGAAGCCTGACCCTCACTCGTCCCCTAATCCTAACACGTACGCTGACACTAACCCGCGCCCTCACACGTACGCTCACCCTAAAGCATTGTCGTACCCTCACCTGGACCCTAAACCGTCCCCGTCGCCTAACCCTAACCCTAGCCCGAACCCTAACTCTAACCCTTCCCGGAAGCCTTACCCTCACCCTTCCCCTAATCCTAACCCGTACGCTAACACTAACCCGTGCCCTCACACGTACGCTCACCCTAAAGCGTTGTCGTACCCTTACCTGGACCTTAAAACGTCCCCTAACCCTAACCCTAGCCCGAACCCTAACCCTAACACTTCCCCGAAGCCTTACCCTCACCCGTCCCAAATTCCTATCCCGTACGCTAACAGTAACCCACGCCCTCACACATACTATCACACTAAAGCGTTGTCGTACCCTCACCTGGACCCTAAACCGTCCCCGTCCCGAAACCCTAACCCTAGCCTGAACCCTAACCCTAACCCTTCCGTGAAGCCTTACCCTCACCCGTCCCCTAATCCTAACCTGTACGCTAACACTAACCCGCGCCCTCACAAGTACGCTCACCCTAAAGCGTTGTCGTACCCTCAAATTGACCCTAAACCGTCTCCGTCCCCTAATCCTAACCCTAGCCAGAACCCTAACCCTAACCCTTCCCGTAAGCCTTACCCTCACCCGTACCCTAATCCTAACCCGTACGCTAACACTAACCTGCACCCTCACACGTACGCTCACCCTAAAGCTTTGTCGTAGCCTCACGTGGACCCTAAAACCTCCCCTAACCCTAACCCTAGCCCGAACCTTAAACCTAACACTTCCCCGAAGCCTTACACTCACCCGTCCCCTAATCCTAACCCGTACACTAACACTAACCTGCACCCTCACACGTACGCTCACCCTAAAGCGTTGTCGTACCCTCACCTGGACCCTAAACCGTCCCCGTCCCCTAACCCTAACCCTAGCCCGAACCCTAACACTTCCCCGAAGCCCTACCCTCACCCGTCCCCTAATGCTCACCGGTACGCTAACACTAACCCGTGCCCTCACACGAACGCTCACCCTAGATCGTTGTCGTAACCTCAGCTGGACCCTAAACCGTCCCCATCCCCTAACCCTAACCCTAGCCCGAACCCTAACCCTAACCCTTCCCCGAAGCCTTACCCTCACCCATCCCCTAATCCTAACCCGTACGCTAACACTAACCCTCGCCCTCACACGTACGCTCAACCTAAAGCGTTGTCGTACCCTCACCTGGACCCTAAACCGTCCCCATCCCCTAATCCTAACCCTAGCCCGAACCCTAACCCTAACCCTTCCCCTAAGCCTTACCCTCACCCGTCCCCTAATCCTAACCCGTACGCTAAAACTAACCAGCGCCCTCACACGTACGCTCACGCTAAAGCGTTGTCGAACCCTCACCTGGACCCTAAACCGTCCCCGTCCCCTAAACCTAAACCTAGCCCGAACCCTAACCCTAACCCTTCCCCGAAGCCTTACCCTCAACCGTCCCCTAAACCTAACCCGTAGGCTAACACTAACCCACGCCCTCAAACGTACGCTCACCCTAAAGCGTTGTCGTACCCTCAACTGGACCCTAAACCCTCCCCGTCCCCTAACCCTAACACTAGCCTGAACCCTAACCCTAACCCTTCCCCGAAGCCTTACCCTCACCCGTCCCCTAAACTTAACCCGTACGCTAAGACTAACTCATGCCCTCACACGTACGCTCACCCTAAAGCGTTGTCGTACCCTCACCTGGACCCTAAACCGGCCCTGTCCCGAAACCCTAACCCTAGCCCGTATCCTAACCCTAACCCTTCCCTGAAGCCTTACCCTCACCCGTCCCCTAATCCTAACCCGTACATTAACACTAACCCGCGGCCTCACAAGTACGCTCACACTAAAGCGTTGTCATACCCTCACCTGGACCCTAAACCGTCCCCGTCCCCATCCCCTAACCCTAACCCGAACCCTAACCCTAACCTTTCCCCAAAGCCTTACGCTCAACCGTCCCCTAATCGTAACGTGTACGCTAACACTAACACACGCCCTCACACGAACGCTCACCTAAAGTGTTGTCGTACCCTCACCTGGACCCTAAACCGTCCCCTAAACCTAACCCTAGCCCGAACCCTAACCCTAACACTTCCCCGAAGCCTTATCCTCACCCGTCCCCTAAACCTAACCGGTACGCTAACACAAACCCACGCCCTCACACGTACGCTCACCCTAAAGCATTTTACCCTCACCTTGACCCTAAACCGTCCCCGTCCCCTAACCCTAACCCTAGCCCGAACCCTAACCCTAACCCTTCCCCGAAGCCTTACCCTCACCCGTCCCCTAATCCTAACCCGTACGCTGACAGTAACCCGCGCCCTCACACGTATGCTCCCCCTAAAGCGTTGTCGTACCCTCACCTGGACCCTAAACCGTCCCCGTCCCCTAACCCTAACCGTAGCCCGAACCCTAACCCTAAACGTTCCCCGAAGCCTGACCCTCACCCGTCCCCAATCCTAACCCGTACGCTGACACTAACCCGCACCCTCACACGTACGCACCCCCTAAAGCGTTGTCGTACCCTCACCTGGACCCTAAACCGTCCCCGTCCCCTAACCCTAACCGTAGCCCGAACCCTAACCCTAAACGTTCCCCGAAGCCTGACCCTCACCCGTCCCCTAATCCTAACCCGTACGCTGACACTAACCCGCGCCCTCACACGTACGCTCCCCCTAAAGCGTTGTCGTACCCTCAACTGGAGCCTAAACCGTCCCCGTCCCCTAACCCTAACCCTAGCCCGAACCCTAACCCTAACCCTTCCCCGAAGCCTGACCCTCACCCGTCCCCTAATCCTAACCCGTACGCTGACACTAACCCGCGCCCTCACACGTACGCTCCCCCTAAAGCGTTGTCGTACCCTCACCTGGACCCTAAACCGTCCCCGTCCCCTAACCCTAACCCTAGCCCGAACCCTAACCCTAACCCTTCCCCGAAGCCGGACACTCACCTGTCCCCTAATCCTAACCCGTACGCTGACACTAACCCGCGCCCTAACACGTACGCTCCCCCTAAAGCGTTGTCGTACCCTCACCTGGACCCTAAACCGTCCCCGTCCCCTAACCCTAACCCTAGCCCGAACCCTAACCCTAACCCTTCCCCGAAGCCTGACCCTCACCCGTCCCCTAAACCTAACCCGTACGCTGACACTAACCCGGGCCCTCACACGTACGCTCCCCCTAAAGCGTTGTCGTACACTCACCTGGGCCCTAAAGCGTCCCCGTCCCCTAACCCTAACCCTAGCCCGAACCCTCACCCTAACCCTTCCCCGAAGCCTGACCCTCACCCGTACCCTAATCCTAACACGTACGCTGAAACTAACCCGCGCCCTCACACGTACGCTCCCCCTAAAGCGTTGTCGTACCCTCACCTGGACCCTAAACCGTCCCCGTCCCCTATCCCTACCCTAGCCCGAACCCTAACCCTAACCCTTCCCCGAAGCCTGACCCTCACCCGTCCCCTAATCCTAACCCGTACGCTGACACTAACCCGCGCCCTCACACGTACGCTCCCCCTAAAGCGTTGTCGTACCGTCACCTGGACCCTAAACCGTCCCCGTCCCTGTCCCCTTACCCTAGCCCGAACCCTAACCCTAACACTTCCCCGAAGCCTGACCCTCACCCGTCCCCTAATCCTAACCCGTACGCTGACACTAACCCGCACCCTCACACGTACGCTCCCCCTAAAGCGTTGTCGTACCCTCACCTGGACCCTAAACCGTCCCCGTCCCCTAACCCTAACCCTAGCCCGAACCCTAACCCTAACCCTTCCCCGAAGCCTGACCCTCACCTGTCCCCTAATCCTAACCCGTACGCTGACACTAACCCGCGCCCTAACACGTACGCTCCCCCTAAAGCGTTGTCGTACCCTCACCTGGACCCTAAACTGTCCCCGTCCCCTAACCCTAACCCTAGCCCGAACTCTAACCCTAACCCTTCCCAGAAGCCTGACCCTCACTCATCCCCTAATTCTAACCCGTACGCTAACACTAACCCGTGCCCTCACACGTACGCTCCCCCTAAAGGGTTGTCGTACCCTCACCTGGACCCTAAACCGTCCCCGTCCCCTGACCCTAACCCTAGCCCGAACCCTAACCCTAACCCTTCCCCGAAGCCTGACCCTCACCCGTCCCCTAATCCTAACCCGTACGCTGACACTAACCCGCGCCCTCACACGTACGCTCCCCCTAAAGCGTTGTCGTACCGTCACCTGGACCCTAAACCGTCCCCGTCCCTGTCCCCTAACCCTAGCCCGAACCCTAACCCTAACCCTTCCCCAAAGCCTGACCCTCACCCGTCCCCTAACCCTAACCCGTACGCTAAAACTAACCCGCGCCCTCACACGTACGCTCACCCTAAAGCGTTGTCGTACCCTCACCTGGACACTAAACCGTCCCCGTCCCCTCACCCTAACTCTAGCCCGAACCCTAACCCTAACCCTTCCCCGAAGCCTTACCCTCACCCGTCTCATAATCCTAACCCGTACGCTAACACTAACACGCGCCCGCACACGTACGCTCACCCTAAAGCGTTGTCGTACCCTCACCTGGACCCTAAACCGTCCCCGTCCCCTAAACCTAACCCTAGCCCGAACCCTAACCCTAACCCTTCCCCGAAGCCTTATGCTCACCCGTCCCCTAAACCTAACCGGTACGCTAACACTAACCCGCGCCCTCACACGTACGCTCACCCTAAAGCGTTGTCGTATCCTCACCTGGACCCTAAACCGTCTCCGTCCCCTAACCCTAACCCTAGCCCTAACCCTAACCCTAACCCTTTCCCGAAGCCTTACCCTCACCCGTCCCCTAAACTTAACCCGTACGCTAAAACTAACCCATGCCCTCACACGTACGCTCACCCTAAAGCGTTGTCATACCCTCACCTGGACCCTAAACCGTGCCTGTCCCCAAACCCTAACCTTAGCCCGAACCCGAACCCTACCCCTTCCCCGTAGCCTTAACTTCACCCGTCCCCTAATCCTAACCCGAATGCTAACACTAAACGGCGCCCTCACACGTACGCTCACCCTAAAGCGTTTTCGTACCCTCTCCTGGATCCTAAACCGTCCCAGTCCCCTAAACCTAACCCTAGACCGAACCCTAAACGTAACCCTTCCTCGAAGCCTTACCCGCACCCGTCCGCTAATCCTAATCCGTACGCTAACACTAACACGCGCCCTCACACGTACGCTCACCCTAAAGCGTTGTCGTACTCTCACCTGGACCCTAAACCGTCCCCGTCTCCTAACCCTAACCCTAACCCGAACCCTAAACCTAAAACTTCCCCGAAGCCTTACTCTCAACTGTCCCCTAAACCTAACCCGTACGCTAACACAAACCCGCGCCCTCACACGAACGCTCACCCTAAAGCGTTGTCGTACCCTCACCTGGACCCTAAAACGTCCCCGTTCCCTAACCCTAACCCTAGCCCGAACCCTAACCCTAACACTTCCCCGAAGCCTTACCCTCACCCGTCCCCTAAGCCTAACCCGTACGATAACACTAAACTGCGCCCTAACACGTATGCTCACCCTAAAGCATTGTCGTACCCGCACCTGGACCCTAAACCGTCCCCGTCCCTACACCTAACCCTAGCCCGAACCCTAAACGTAACCCTTCCCCGAAGCCTTACCCTCACCTGTCCCCTAATCCTAACCCGTACGCTAACAGTAACCCGCTCCCTCACACGTACGCTCACCCTAAGGCGTTGTAGTACCCTCACCTGGTCCCTAAACCGTCCCCGTCCCCTAACCCTAAACCTAGCCCGACACCTAGCCCTAACACTTCCCCGAAGCCTTACCCTCACCCGTCCCCAATTCCTAACCCGTACGCTAACACTAACCCGCGCCCTCACACGTACACTCACCCTAAAGCGCTGTCGTACACTAACCTGGACCCTAAACCGTCCCCGTCCCCTAACCCTAACCCTTGCAAGAACCCTAAACCTAACCCTTCCCGGAAGCCTTACCCTCACCCGTACCCTAATCCTAACCCGTACGCTAACACTAACCCGTGCCCTCACACGTACGCTCAGCCTAAAGCTTTGTCGTAGCCTCACGTGGACCCTAAAACCTCCCCTAACCCTAACCCTAGCCCGAACCCTAACCCTAACCCTTCCCCGAAGCCTTACCCTCACCCGTTCCCTAATCCTAAACTGTACGCTAACACTAACCCATTCCCTCACACGTACGCTCACCCTAAAGCGTTCTCGTACCCTAACCTGGACCCTAAACCGTCCCCGTCCCCTAAACCTAACCCTAGCCCAAACCTTAAATCTAAAACTTCCCCGAAACCTTACCCTCACCCGTCCCCTAATCGTAACCCGTACGCTAACACTAACTCGCGCCCTCACACGTACGCTCACACTAAAGCGTTGTCGTACCATCACCTGGACCCTAAACCGTCCCACTCCCCTAACCCTAACCCTAGCCCGAACCCTAACCCTAACCCTTCCCCGAAGCCTTGCCCTCACCCATCTCCTAATCCTAACCCGTACGCTAACGCTAACACGCGCCCTCAGACGTACACTCAACCTAAAGCGTTGTCGTACCCTCACCTGGACCCTAAACCGTCCCCATCCCCTAATCCTAACCCTAGCCCTAACCCTAACCCTAACACTTCCCGGAAGCATTACCCTCACCCGTCCCCTAATCCTAAGCCGTATGCTAACACTAACCTGCGCCCTCACACGTACGCTTACCCTAAAGCGTTGTCGTACCCTCACCTGGACCCTAAACCGTCCCGGGCCCTAACGCTAACCCTAGCTCGAACCCTAAGCCTAACTCTTCCCTGAAGCCTTACCCTCACCCGTCCCCTAATCCTAACCCGTACGCTAACACTAACCCACGCCCTCACACGTACGCTCACTGTAAAGCGTTGTCGTACCCTCACTTGGAGCCTAAACCGTCCCCGTCCCCTAACCCTAACCCTAACCCGAACCCTAACCCTAACCTTTCCCCGAAACCTTACGCTCACCCGTCCAATAATCCTAACCCGTACACTAACACTAACCCGCGCCCTCACAGGTACGCTCACCCTAAAGCGTTGTCGTGCCCTCACCTGGACCCTAAACCGGCCCCGTCCCCTAACCCTAACCCTAGCCCGAACCCTAACCCTAAACCTTCCCCGAAGCCTTACCCTCACTCGTCCTCTAATCCTAACCCGTACCCTAACACTAACCCGCGCCCTCACACCTACGCTCACCCTAAAGCGTTCTCGTACCCTCACCTGGACCCTAAACCATCCCCGTCCCCTAACCGTAACCGTAGCCCGAACCCTAACCCTAACCATTCCCTGAAGCCTTACCCTCACACGTACCCTAATCCTAACCCGTACGCTAACACTAACCTGCACCCTCACACGTACGCTCACCGTAAATCGTTGTCGTACCCTCACCTGGACCCTAAACCGTCCCCGTCCCCTAACCCTAACCCTAACCCGAACCCTAACCCTAACCCTTCCCCGAAGCCTTACCCTCATCCGTCCCCTAAACTTAACCCGTACGCTAACACTAACCCGTGCCCTCACACGTACGCTCACGCTAAAGCGTTGTCGTACACTCACCTGGACCCTAAACCGTCCCCGTCCCGAAACCCTAACCCTAGCCTGAACCCTAACCCTAACCCTTCCGTGAAGCCTTACCCTCACCCGTCCCCTAATCGTAACCTGTACGCTAACACTAACACACGCCCTCACACGAACGCTCACCTAAAGTGTTGTCGTACCCTCACCTGGACCCTAAACCGTCCCCTAACCCTAACCCTAGCCCGAACCCTAACCCTAACACTTCCCCGAAGCCTTATCCTCACCCGTCCCCTAAACCTAACCGGTACGCTAACACAAACCCACGCCCTCACACGTACGCTCACCCTAAAGCATTTTACCCTCAACTTGACCCTAAACCGTCCCCGTCCCCTAACCCTAACCCTAGCCCGAACCCTAACCCTAAACCTTCCCCGAAGCCTTACCCTCACCCGTCCCCTAATCCTAACCCGTACGGTGACACTAACCCGCGCCCTCACACGTATGCTCCCCCTAAAGCGTTGTCGTACCCTCACCTGGACCCTAAACCGTCCCCGTCCCCTAACCCTAACCGTAGCCCGAACCCTAACCCTAAACGTTCCCCGAAGCCTGACCCTCACCCGTCCCCTAATCCTAACCCGTACGCTGACACTAACCCGCGCCCTCACACGTACGCTCCCCCTAAAGCGTTGTCGTACCCTCACCTGGACCCTAAACCGTCCCTGTCCCCTAACCCTAACCCTAGCCCGAACCCTAACCCTAACCCTTCCCCGAAGCCTGACCCTCACCCGTCCCCTAATCCTAACCCGTACGCTGACACTAACCCGCGCCCTCACACGTACGCTCCCCCTAAAGCGTTGTCGTACCCTCACCTGGACCCTAAACCGTCCCCGTCCCCTAACCCTAACCCTAGCCCGAACCCTAACCCTAACCCTTCCCCGAAGCCTGACCCTCACCCGTCCCCTAATCCTAACCCGTACGCTGACACTAACCCGCGCCCTCACACGTACGCTCCCCCTAAAGCGTTGTCGTACCCTCACCTGGACCCTAAACCGTCCCCGTCCCCGTCCCCTAACCCTAGCCCGAACCCTAACCCTAACCCTTCCCCGAAGCCTGACCCTCACCCGTCCCCTAATCCTAACCCGTACGCTGACACTAACCCGCGCCCTCACACGTACGCTCCCCCTAAAGCGTTTTCGTACCCTCACCTGGACCCTAAACCGTCCCCGTCCCTGTCCCCTAACCCTAGCCCGCACCCTAACCCTAACCCTTCCCCGAAGCCTGACCCTCACCCGTCCCCTAATCCTAACCCGTACACTGACACTAACCCGCGCCCTCACACGTACACTCCCCCTAAAGCGTTGTCGTACCGTCACCTGGACCCTAAACCGTCCCCGTCCCTGTCCCCTTACCCTAGCCCGAACCCTAACCCTAACCCTTCCCCGAAGCCTGACCCTCACCCGTCCCCTAATCCTAACCCGTACGCTGACACTAACCCGCGCCCTCACACGTACGCTCACCCTAAAGCGTTGTCGTACCCTCACCTGGACCCTAAAACGTCCCTGTCCCCGTCCCCTAACCCTAGCCCGAACCCTAACACTAACCCTTCTCCGAAGCCTGACCCTCACCCGTCCCCTAATCCTAACCCGTACGCTGACACTAACCCGCGCCCTAACACGTACGCTCCCCCTAAAGCGTTGTCGTACCCTCACCTTGACCCTAAACCGTCCCCGTCCCCGTCCCCTAACCCTAGCCCGAACCCTAACCCTAACCCTTCCCCGAAGCCTGACCCTCACCCGTCCCCTAATCCTAACCCGTACACTGACACTAACCCGCGCCCTCACACGTACGCTCCCCCTAAAGCGTTGTCGTACCCTCACCTGGACCCTAAACCGTCCCCGTCCCCTAACCCTAACCCTAACCCGAACCCTAACCCTAACCCTTAACCGAAGCCTTAACCTCACCCGTCCCCTAATCCTAACCCGTACGCTAACACTAACCCGCGCCCTCATACGTACACTCACCCTAAAGCGTTGTCGTACCCTCACCTAAACCCTAAACCCTCCCCGTCCCCTAACCCTAACCCTAGCCCGAACCCTAACCCTAACCCTTCCCCGAAGCCTTACCCTCATCCGTCCCCTAAACTTAACCCGTACGCTAACACTAACCCGTGCCCTCACACGTACGCTCACGCTAAAGCGTTGTCGTACACTCACCTGGACCCTAAACCGTCCCCGTCCCGAAACCCTAACCCTAGCCTGAACCCTAACCCTAACCCTTCCGTGAAGCCTTACCCTCACCCGTCCCCTAATCGTAACCTGTACGCTAACACTAACCCGCGCCCTAACAAGTACGCTCACCCTAAAGCGTTGTCGTACCCTCAAATTGACCCTAAACCGTCTCCGTCCCCTAATCCTAATCCTAGCCAGAACCCTAACCCTAACTCTTCCCGTAAGCCTTACCCTCACCCGTACCCTAATCCTAACCCGTACGCTAACACTAACCCATTCCCTCACACGTACGCTCACCCTAAAGCGTTGTCGTACCCTCACCTGGACCCTAAACCGTCCCCGTCCCCTAACCCTAACCCTAGCCCGAAACCTAACCCTAACCCTTCCCCGAAGCCTTACCCTCACCCGTCCCCTAATCCTAAACTGTACGCTAACACTAACCCATTCCCTCACACGTACGCTCAACCTAAAGCGTTGTCGTACCCTCACCTGGACCCTAAACCGTCCCCGTCCCCTAACCCTAACCCTAGCCCGAACCCTAACACTTCCCCGAAGCCCTACCCTCACCCGTCCCCTAATGCTCACCGGTACGCTAACACTAACCCGTGCCCTCACACGAACGCTCACCCTAGATCGTTGTCGTAACCTCACCTGGACCCTAAACCGTCCCCATCCCCTAACCCTAACCCTAGCCCGAACCCTAACCCTAACCCTTCCCCGAAGCCTTACCCTCACCCATCCCCTAATCCTAACCCGTACGCTAACACTAACCCTCGCCCTCACACGTACGCTCAACCTAAAGCGTTGTCGTACCCTCACCTGGACCCTAAACCGTCCCCATCCCCTAATCCTAACCCTAGCCTGAACCCTAACCCTAACCCTTCCCCTAAGCCTTACCCTCACCCGTCCCCTATTCCTAACCCGTACGCTAACACTAACCAGCGCCCTCACACGTACGCTCACGCTAAAGCGTTGTCGAACCCTCACCTGGACCCTAAACCGTCCCCGTCCCCTAAACCTAAACCTAGCCCGAACCCTAACCCTAAGCCTTCCCCGAAGCCTTACCCTCAACCGTCCCCTAAACCTAACCCGTAGGCTAACACTAACCCGCGCCCTCACACGTACGCTCACCCTAAAGCGTTGTCGTACCCTCACCTGGATCCTAAACCGTCCCCGTCCCCTAACCCTAACACTAGCCTGAACCCTAACCCTAACCCTTCCCCGAAGCCTTACCCTCACCCGTCCCCTAAACTTAACCCGTACGCTAAGACTAACTCATGCCCTCACACGTACGCTCACCCTAAAGCGTTGTCGTACCCTCACCTGGACCCTAAACCGTCCCTGTCCCGAAACCCTAACCCTAGCCCGTATCCTAACCCTAACCCTTCCCTGAAGCCTTACCCTCACCCGTCCCCTAATCCTAACCCGTACATTAACACTAACCCGCGGCCTCACAAGTACGCTCACCCTAAAGCGTTGTCATACCCTCACCTGGACCCTAAACCGTCCCCGTCCCCATCCCCTAACCCTAACCCGAACCCTAACCCTAACCTTTCCCCAAAGCCTTACGCTCACCCGTCCCCTAATCGTAACCTGTACGCTAACACTAACACACGCCCTCACACGAACGCTCACCTAAAGTGTTGTCGTACCCTCACCTGGACCCTAAACCGTCCCCTAACCCTAACCCTAGCCCGAACCCTAACCCTAACACTTCCCCGAAGCCTTATCCTCACCCGTCCCCTAAACCTAACCGGTACGCTAACACAAACCCACACCCTCACACGTACGCTCACCCTAAAGCATTTTACCCTCACCTTGACCCTAAACCGTCCCCGTCCCCTAACCCTAACCCTAGCCCGAACCCTAACCCTAACCCTTCCCCGAAGCCTTACCCTCACCCGTCCCCTAATCCTAACCCGTACGCTGACACTAACCCACGCCCTCACACGTATGCTCCCCCTAAAGCGTTGTCGTACCCTCACCTGGACCTTAAACCGTCCCTGTCCCCTAACCCTAACCGTAGCCCGAACCCTAACCCTAAACGTTCCCCGAAGCCTGACCCTCACCCGTCCCCAATCCTAACCCGTACGCTGACACTAACACGCGCCCTCACACGTACGCACCCCCTAAAGCGTTGTCGTACCCTCACCTGGACCCTAAACCGTCCCCGTCACCTAACCCTAACCGTAGCCCGAACCCTAACCCTAAACGTTCCCCGAAGCCTGACCCTCACCCGTCCCCTAATCCTAACCCGTACGCTGACACTAACCCGCGCCCTCACACGTACGCTCCCCCTAAAGCGTTGTCGTACCCTCACCTGGACCCTAAACCGTCCCCGTCCCCTAACCCTATCCCTAGCACGAACCCTAACCCTAACCCTTCCCCGAAGCCTGACCCTCACCCGTCCCCTAATCCTAACCCGTACGCTGACACTAACCCGCGCCCTCACACGTACGCTCCCCCTAAAGCGTTGTCGTACCCTCACCTGGACCCTAAACCGTCCCCGTCCCCTAACCCTAACCCTTCCCCGAAGCCTGACCCTCAGCTGTCCCCTAATCCTAAACCGTACGCTGACACTAACCCGCGCCCTAACACGTACGCTCCCCCTAAAGCGTTGTCGTACCCTCACCTGGACCCTAAACCGTCCCCGTCCCCTAACCCTAACCCTAGCCCGAACCCTAACCCTAACCCTTCCCAGAAGCCTGACCCTCACTCATCCCCTAATTCTAACCCGTACGCTAACACTAACCTGTGCCCTCACACGTACGCTCCCCCTAAAGGGTTGTCGTACCCTCACCTCGACCCTAAACCGTCCCCGTCCCCTAACCCTAACCCTAGCCCGAACCCTAACCCTAACCCTTCCCCGAAGCCTGACCCTCACCCGTCCCCTAATCCTAACCCGTACGCTGACACTAACCCGCGCCCTCACACGTACGCTCCCCCTAAAGCGTTGTCGTACCCTCACCTGGACCCTAAACCGTCCCCGTCCCCGTCCCCTAACCCTAGCCCGAACCCTAACCCTAACCCTTCCCCGAAGCCTGACCCTCACCCGTCCCCTAATCCTAACCCGTACGCTGACACTAACCCGCGCCCTCACACGTACGCTCCCCCTAAAGCGTTGTCGTACCCTCACCTGGACCCTAAACCGTCCCCGTCCCCTAACCCTAACCCTAGCCCGATCCCTAACCCTAACCCTTCCCCGAAGCCTGACCCTCACCCGTCCCCTAATCCTAACCCGTACGCTGACATTAACCCGCGCCCTCACACGTACGCTCCCCCTAAAGCGTTGTCGTACCCTCACCTGGACCCTAAACCGTCCCCGTCCCCTAACCCTAACCCTAGCCCGAACCCTAACCCTAACCCTTCCCCGAAGCCTGACCCTCACCTGTCCCCTAATCCTAACCCGTACGCTGACACTAACCCACGCCCTAACACGTACGCTCCCCCTAAAGCGTTGTCGTACCCTAACCTGGACCCTAAACCGTCCCCGTCCCCTAACCCTAACCCTAGCCCGAACCCTAACCCTAACCCTTCCCAGAAGCCTGACCCTCACTCATCCCCTAATTCTAACCCGTACGCTAACACTAACCCGTGCCCTCACACGTACGCTCCCCCTAAAGGGTTGTCGTACCCTCACCTGGACCCTAAACCGTCCCCGTCCCCTAACCCTAACCCTAGCCCGAACCCTAACCCTAACCCTTCCCCGAAGCCTGACCCTCACCCGTCCCCTAATCCTAACCCGTACGCTGACACGAACCCGCGCCCTCACACGTACGCTCCCCCTAAAGCGTTGTCGTACCGTCACCTGGACCCTAAACCGTCCCCATCCCTGTCCCCTAACCCTAGCCCGAACCCTAACCCTAACCCTTCCCCAAAGCCTGACCCTCACCCGTCCCCTAACCCTAACCCGTATGCTGACACTAACCCGTGCCCTCACACGTACGCTCCCCCTAAAGCGTTGTCGTACCCTCACCTGGACCCTAAACCGTCCCCGTCCCCTAACCCTAACCCTAGCCCGAACCCTAACCCTAACCCTTCCCCAAAGCCTGACCCTCACCCGTCCCCTAATCCTAACCCGTACGCTGACACTAACCCGCGCCCTCACACGTACGCTCCCCCTAAAGCGTTGTCGTACCCTCACCTGGACCCTAAACCGTCCCCGTCCCCGTCCCCTAACCCTAGCCCGAACCTTACCCCTAACCCTTCCCAGAAGCCCGACCCTCACCCGTCCCCTAATCCTAACCCATACGCTGACACTAACCCGCGCCCTAACACGTACGCTCCCCCTAAAGCGTTGTCGTACCCTCACCTGGACCCTAAACCGTCCCCGTCCCCTAACCCTAACCCTAGCCCGAACCCTAACCCTAACCCTTCCCCGAAGCCTGACACTCACCCGTCCCCTAATCCTAACCCGTACGCTGACACTAACCCGCGCCCTCACACGTACGCTCCCCCTAAAGCGTTGTCGTACCCTCACCTGGACCCTAAACCGTCCCCGTCCCCTAACCCTAACCCTAGCCCGAACCCTAACCCTAACCCTTCCCCGAAGCCTTACCCTCACCCATCCCCTTAACTAAACCCATACCCTAACACTAACCCGCGCCCACACATGTACGTTCACCCTAAAGCGTTGCCGTATCCTCACCTGGACCCTAAACCGTCCCCGTCTCCTAACCCTAACCCGAACCCTAAACTTTCCCCGAAGCCTTATGCTCACCCGTCCCCTAATCGTAACCTGTACGCTAACACTAACACGCGCGCTCACACGTACGCTCACCCTAAAGCGTTGTCGTACACTCACCTGGACCCTAAACCGTCCCCGTCCCCTAACGTTAACCCTAGCCCAAACCCTAACCCTAACCCATCCCCGAAGCCTTATCCTCACCCGTCCCCTAAACCTAACCGGTACGCTAACACTAACCCGTGCCTTCACACGTACGCTCATCCTAAAGCGTTGTCGTACCCTCACCTGGACCCTAAAGCGTCCCCTTCCCCTAACCCTAACCCTAGCCCGAACCCTAACCCTAACCCTTCCCTGAAGCGTTACCCTCATCCGTCCCCTATTCCTAACCCGTACGCTAACACTAACCCGTGGCCTCACACGTACGCTCTCCCTAAAGCGTTGTACCCTCACCTGGACCCAAAACCGTCCCTGTCCCCTAACCCTAACCCTAGCGTGAACCCTAACTCTAACCCTTCCCCGAAGCCTTACCCTCACCCGTCCCCTAATCCTAACCCGTACGCTAACACTAACCCGTGCCCTCACACGTACGCTCACCCTAAAGCGTTGTCGTACCCTCACCTGCACCCTAAAACGTCCCCTAACCTTAACCTTAACCCTAGCCCGAACCCTATCCCTAACCTTTCCCCGAAGCCTTACGCTCACCCGTCCCCAAATCGTAACCCGTACGCTAACACTAACCTGCACCCTCACACGTACGCTCACCCTAAAGCATTGTCGTACCCTCACCTAGACCCTAAACCGTCCCTGTCCCCTAACCCTAACCCTAGCCCGAACACTAACCCTAACACTTCCCCGAAGCCTTACACTCACCCGTCCCCTAATCCTAACCCGTACGCTAACACTAACCCATTCCCTCACACGTACGCTCACCCTAAAGCGTTGTCGTACCCTCACCTGGACCCTAAACCGTCCCCGTCCCCTAACCCTAACCCTAGCCCGAACCCTAATCCTAACCCTTCCCCGAAGCCTTACCATCAACCGTCCCCTAATCCTAACCCGTACGCTAACACTAACCCGCGCCCTCACACGTACGCTCACCCTAAAGCGTTGTCGTACCCTCACCTGGACACTAAACCGTCCCCGTCCCCTCACCCTAACTCTAGCCCGAACCCTAACCCTAACACTTCCCCGAAGCCTTACCCTCACCCGTCTCCTAATCCTAACCCGTACGCTAACACTAACACGCGCCCGCACACGTACGCTCACCCTAAAGCGTTGTCGTACCCTCACCTGGACCCTAAACCGTCCCCGTCCCCTAAACCTAACCCTAGCCCGAATCCTAACCCTAACCCTTCCCCGAAGCCTTATGCTCACCCGTCCCCTAAACCTAACCGGTATGCTAACACTAACCCGCGCCCTCACACGTACGCTCACCCTAAAGCGTTGTCGTATCCTCACCTGGACCCTAAACCGTCTCCGTCCCCTAACCCTAACCCTAGCCCTAACCCTAACCCTAACCCTTTCCCGAAGCCTTACCCTCACCCGTCCCCTAAACTTAACCCGTACGCTAAAACTAACCCATGCCCTCACACGTACGCTCACCCTAAAGCGTTGTCGTACCCTCACCTGGACCCTAAACCGTGCCTGTCCCCAAACCCTAACCTTAGCCCGAACCCGAACCCTACCCCTTCCCCGTAGCCTTAACTTCACCCGTCCCCTAATCCTAACCCGAATGCTAACACTAAACGGCGCCCTCACACGTACGCTCACCCTAAAGCGTTTTCGTACCCTCTCCTGGATCCTAAACCGTCCCCGTCCCCTAACCCTAACCCTAGACCGAACCCTAAACGTAACCCTTCCTCGAAGCCTTACCCGCACCCGTCCCCTAATCCTAATCCGTACGCTAACACTAACACGCGCCCTCACACGTACGCTCACCCTAAAGCGTTGTCGTACTCTCACCTGGACCCTAAAACGTCTCCGTCCCCTAACCCTAACCCTTGCAAGAACCCTAACCCTAACCCTTCCCGGAAGCCTTACCCTCACCCGTACCCTAATCCTAACCCGTACGCTAACACTAACCCGCGCCCTCACACGTACGCTCCCCCTAAAGCGTTGTCGTACCCTCACCTGGACCCTAAACCGTCCCCGTCCCCGTCCCCTAACCCTAGCCCGAACCCTAACCCTAACCCTTCCCCGAAGCCTGACCCTCACCCGTCCCCTAATCCTAACCCGTACGCTGACACTAACCCGCGCCCTCACACGTACGCTCCCCCTAAAGCGTTGTCGTACCCTCACCTGGACCCTAAACCGTCCCCGTCCCCTAACCCTAACCCTAGCCCGAACCCTAACCCTAACCCTTCCCCGAAGCCTGACCCTCACCCGTCCCCTAATCCTAACCCGTACGCTGACACTAAACCGTGCCCTCACACGTACGCTCCCCCTAAAGCGTTGTCGTACCCTCACCTGGACCCTAAACCGTCCCCGTCCCCTAACCCTAACCCTAGCCCGAAACCTAACCCTAACCCTTCCCCGAAGCCTGACCCTCACCCGTCCCCTAATCCTAACCCGTACGCTGACCCTAACCCGCGCCCTCACACGTACGCTCCCCATAAAGCGTTTTCGTACCCTCACCTGGACCCTAAACCGTCCCCGTCCCTGTCCCCTAACCCTAGCCCGCACCCTAACCCTAACCCTTCCCCGAAGCCTGACCCTCACCCGTCCCCTAATCCTAACCCGTACGCTGACACTAACCCGCGCCCTCACACGTACGCTCCCCCTAAATCGTTGTCGTACCGTCACCTGGACCCTAAACCGTCCCCGTCCCTGTCCCCTAACCCTAGCCCGAACCCTAACCCTAACCCTTCCCCGAAGCCTGACCCTCACCCGTCCCCTAATCCTAACCCGTACGCTGACACTAACCCGCACCCTCACACGTACGCTCCCCCTAAAGCGTTGTCGTACCCTCACCTGGACCCTAAACCGTCCCCGTCCCCTAACCCTAACCCTAGCCCGAACCCTAACCCTAACCCTTCCCCGAAGCGTGACCCTCACCCGTCCCCTAATCCTAACCCGTACGCTGACACTAACCCACGCCCTAACACGTACGCTCCCCCTAAAGCGTTGTCGTACCCTCACCTGGACCCTAAACCGTCCCCGTCCCCTAACCCTAACCCTAGCCCGAACCCTAACCCTAACCCTTCCCCGAAGCCTGACCCTCACCCGTCCCCTAATCCTAACCCCTACGCTGACACTAACCCGCGCCCTCACACGTACGCTCCCCCTAAAGCGTTGTCGTACCCTCACCTGGACCCTAAACCGTCCCCGTCCCCGTCCCCTAACCCTAGCCCGAACCCTAACCCTAACCCTTCCCCGAAGCCTGACCCTCACCCGTCCCCTAATCCTAACCCGTACGCTGACACTAACCCGCGCCCTCACACGTACGCTCCCCCTAAAGCGTTTTCGTACCCTCACCTGGACCCTAAACCGTCCCCGTCCCTGTCCCCTAACCCTAGCCCGCACCCTAACCCTAACCCTTCCCCGAAGCCTGACCCTCACCCGTCCCCTAATCCTAATCCGTACGCAGACACTAACCCGCGCCCTAACACGTACGCTCCCCCTAAATCGTTGTCGTACCGTCACCTGGACCCTAAACCGTCCCCGTCCCTGTCCCCTAACCCTAGCCCGAACCCTAACCCTAACCCTTCCCCGAAGCCTGACCCTCACCCGTCCCCTAATCCTAACCCGTACGCTGACACTAACCCGCGCCCTCACACGTACGCTCCCCCTAAAGCGTTGTCGTACCCTCACCTGGACCCTAAACCGTCCCCGTCCCCGTCCCCTAACCCTAGCCTGAACCCTAACCCTAACCCTTCCCCGAAGCCTGACCCTCACCCGTCCCCTAATCCTAACCCGTACGCTGACACTAACCCGCGCCCTCACACGTACGCTCCCCCTAAAGCGTTTTCGTACCCTCACCTGGACCCTAAACCGTCTCCGTCCCTGTCCCCTAACCCTAGCCCGCACCCTAAAGCTAACCCTTCCCCGAAGCCTGACCCTCACCCGTCCCCTAATCCTAACCCGTACGCTGACACTAACCCGCGCCCTCACACGTACGCTCCCCCTAAATCGTTGTCGTACCATCACCTGGACCCTAAACCGTCCCCGTCCCTGTCCCCTAACCCTAGCCCGAACCCTAACCCTAACCCTTCCCCGAAGCCTGACCCTCACCCGTCCCCTAATCCTAACCCGTACGCTGACACTAACCCGCGCCCTCACACGTACGCTCACCCTAAAGCGTTGTCGTACCCTCACCTGGACCCTAAACCGTCCCTGTCCCCGTCCCCTAACCCTAGCCCGAACCCTAACACTAACCCTTCCCCGAAGCCTGACCCTCACCCGTCCCCTAATCCTAACCCGTACGCTGACACTAACCCGCGCCCTCACACGTACGCTCCCCCTAAAGCGTTGTCGTACCCTCACCTGGACCCTAAACCATCCCCGTCCCCGTCCCCTAACCCTAGCCCGAACCCTAACCCTAACCCTTCCCCGAAGCCCGACCCTCACCCGTCCCCTAATCCTAACCCGTACGCTGACACTAACCCGCGCCCTAACACGTACGCTCCCCCAAAAGCGTTGTCGTACCCTCATCTGGACCCTAAACCGTCCCCGTCCCCTAACCCTAACCCTAGCCCGAACCCTAACCCTAACCCTTCCCTGAAGCCTGACCCTCACCCGTCCCCTAATCCTAACCCGTTCGCTGACACTAACCGGCGCCCTCACACGTACGCTCCCCCTAAAGCGTTGTCGTACCCTCACCTGGACCCTAAACCGTCCCCGTCCCCTAACCCTAACCCTAGCCCGAAACCTAACCCTAACCCTTCCCCGAAGCCTGACCCTCACCCGTACCCTAATCCTAACACGTACGCTGAAACTAACCCGCGCTCTCACACGTACGCTCCCCCTAAAGCGTTGTCGTACCCTCACCTGGACCCTAAACCGTCCCCGTCCCCTAACCCTAACCCTAGCCCGAACCCTAACCCTAACCCTTCCCCGAAGCCTGACCCTCACCCGTCCCCTAACCCTAACCCGTACGCTGACACTAACCCGTGCCCTCACACGTACGCTCCCCCTAAAGCGTTGTCGTACCCTCACCTGGACCCTAAACCGTCCCTGTCCCCTAACCCTAACCCTAGCCCGAACCCTAACCCTAACCCTTCCCCAAAGCCTGACCCTCACCCGTCCCCTAATCCTAACCCGTACGTTGACACTAACCCGCGCCCTCACACGTACGCTCCCCCTAAAGCGTTGTCGTACCCTCACCTGGACCCTAAACCGTCCCCGTCCCCGTCCCCTAACCCTAGCCCGAACCTTAACCCTAACCCTTCCCCGAAGCCCGACCCTCACCCGTCCCCTAATCCTAACCCGTACGCTGACACTAACCCGCGCCCTAACACGTACGCTCCCCCTAAAGCGTTGTCGTACCCTCACCTGGACCCTAAACCGTCCCCGTCCCCTAACCCTAACCCTAGCCCGAACCCTAACCCTAACCCTTCCCCGAAGCCTGACCCTCACCCGTCCCCTAATCCTAACCCGTATGCTGACACTAACCCGCGCCCTCACACGTACGCTCCCCCTAAAGCGTTGTCGTACCCTCACCTGGACCCTAAACCGTCCCCGTCCCCTAACCCTAACCGTAGCCCGAACCCTAACCCTAACCCTTCCCCGAAGCCTTACCCTCACCCATCCCCTTAACTAAACCCATACCCTAACACTAACCCGCGCCCTCACATGTACGTTCACCCTAAAGCGTTGCCGTATCCTCACCTGGACCCTAAACCGTCCCCGTCTCCTAACCCTAACCCGAACCCTAAACTTTCCCCGAAGCCTTATGCTCTCCCGTCCCCTAATCGTAACCTGTACGCTAACACTAAAACGCGCGCTCACACTTACGCTCACCCTAAAGCGTTGTCGTACCCTCACCTGGACCCTAAACCGTCCCCGTCCCCTAACGCTAACCCTAGCCCGAACCCTAACCCTAACCCTTCCCCGAAGCCTTATCCTCACCCGTCCCGTAAACCTAACCGGTACGCTAACACTAACCCGTGCCTTCACACGTACGCTCATCCTAAAGCGTTGTCGTACCCTCACCTGGACCCTAAAGCGTCCCCTTCCCCTAACCCTAACCCTAGCCCGAACCCTAACCCTAACCCTTCCCTGAAGCGTTACCCTCATCCGTCCCCTATTCCTAACCCGTACGCTAACACTAACCCGTGGCCTCACACGTACGCTCTCCCTAAAGCGTTGTACCCTCACCTGGACCCAAAACCGTCGCTGTCCCCTAACCCAAACCCTAGCGTGAACCCTAACTCTAACCCTTCCCCGAAGCCTTACCCTCACCCGTCCCCTAATCCTAACCCGTACGCTAACAGTAACCCGTGCCCTCACACGTACGCTCACCCTAAAGCGTTGTCGTACCCTCACCTGCACCCTAAAACGTCCCCTAACCTTAACCTTAACCCTAGCCCGAACCCTATCCCTAACCTTTCTCCGAAGCCTTACGCTCACCCGTCCCCAAATCGTAACCCGTACGCTAACACTAACCTGCACCCTCACACGTACGCTCACCCTAAAGCATTGTCGTACCCTCACCTAGACCCTAATCCGTCCCTGTCCCCTAACCCTAACCCTAGCCCGAACACTAACCCTAACACTTCCCCGAAGCCTTACACTCACCCGTCCCCTAATCCTAACCCGTACGCTAACACTAACCCATTCCCTCACACGTACGCTCACCCTAAAGCGTTGTCGTACCCTCACCTGGACCCTAAACCGTCCCCGTCCCCTAAACCTAACCCTAGCCCGAACCCTAACCCTAACCCTTCCCCGAAGCCTTATGCTCACCCGTCCCCTAAACCTAACCGGTACGCTAACACTAACCCGCGCCCTCACACGTACGCTCACCCTAAAGCGTTGTCGTATCCTCACCTGGACCCTAAACCGTCTCCGTCCCCTAACCCTAACCCTAGCCCGAACCCTAACCCTAACCCTTTCCCGAAGCCTTACCCTCACCCGTCCCCTAAACTTAACCCGTACGCTAAAACTAACCCATGCCCTCACACGTACGCTCACCCTAAAGCGTTGTCGTACCCTCACCTGGACCCTAAACCGTGCCTGTCCCCAAACCCTAACCTTAGCCCGAACCCGAACCCTACCCCTTCCCCGTAGCCTTAACTTCACCCGTCCACTAATCCTAACCCGAATGCTAACACTAAACGGCGCCCTCACACGTACGCTCACCCTAAAGCGTTTTCGTACCCTCTCCTGGATCCTAAACCGTCCCCGTCCCCTAACCCTAACCCTAGACCGAACCCTAAACGTAACCCTTCCTCGAAGCCTTACCCGCACCCGTCCCCTAATCCTAATCCGTACGCTAACACTAACACGCGCCGTCACACGTACGCTCACCCTAAAGCGTTGTCGTACTCTCACCTGGACCCTAAACCGTCCCCGTCTCCTAACCCTATCCCTAACCCGAACCCTAACCCTAAAACTTCCCCGAAGCCTTACTCTCAACTGTCCCCTAAACCTAACCCGTACGCTAACACAAACCCGCGCCCTCACACGAACGCTCACCCTAAAGCGTTGTCGTACCCTCACCTGGACCCTAAAACGTCCCCGTTCCCTAACCCTATCCCTAGCCCGAACCCTAACCCTAACACTTCCCCGAAGCCTTACCCTCACCCGTCCCCTAAGCCTAACCCGTACGATAACACTAAACTGCGCCCTAACACGTATGCTCACCCTAAAGCATTGTCGTACCCGCACCTGGACCCTAAACCGTCCCCGTCCCTACACCTAACCCTAGCCCGAACCCTAAACGTAACCCTTCCCCGAAGCCTTACCCTCACCTGTCCCCTAATCCTAACCCGTACGCTAACACTAACCCGCTCCCTCACACGTACGCTCACCCTAAAGCGTTGTAGTACCCTCACCTGGACCCTAAACCGTCCCTGTCCCCAAACCCTAAACCTAGCCCGACACCTAGCCCTAACACTTCCCCGAAGCCTTACCCTCACCCGTCCCCAATTCCTAACCCGTACGCTAACACTAACCCGCGCCCTCACACGTACACTCACCCTAAAGCGCTGTCGTACACTAACCTGGACCCTAAACCGTCCCCGTCCCCTAACCCTAACCCTTGCAAGAACCCTAACCCTAACCCTTCCCGGAAGCCTTACCCTCACCCGTACCCTAATCCTAACCCGTACGCTAACACTAACCCGTGCCCTCACACGTACGCTCAGCCTAAAGCTTTGTCGTAGCCTCACGTGGACCCTAAAACCTCCCCTAACCCTAACCCTAGCCCGAACCCTAACCCTAACCCTTCCCCGAAGCCTTACCCTCACCCGTTCCCTAATCCTAAACTGTACGCTAACACTAACCCATTCCATCACACGTACGCTCACCCTAAAGCGTTCTCGTACCCTAACCTGGACCCTAAACCGTCCCCGTCCCCTAAACCTAACCCTAGCCCAAACCTTAAATCTAAAACTTCCCCGAAACCTTACCCTCACCCGTTCCCTAATCGTAACCCGTACGCTAACACTAACTCGCGCCCTCACACGTACGCTCACACTAAAGCGTTGTCGTACCATCACCTGGACCCTAAACCGTCCCACTCCCCTAACCCTAACCCTAGCCCGAACCCTAACCCTAACCCTTCCCCGAAGCCTTGCCCTCACCCATCTCCTAATCCTAACACGTACGCTAACGCTAACACGCACCCTCAGACGTACACTCAACCTAAAGCGTTGTCGTACCCTCACCTGGACCCTAAACCGTCCCCATCCCCTAATACTAACCCTAGCCCGAACCCTAACCATAACACTTCCCGGAAGCATTACCCTCACCCGTCCCCTAATCCTAAGCCGTATGCTAACACTAACCTGCGCCCTCACACGTACCCTTACCCTAAAGCGTTGTCGTACCCTCACCTGGACCCTAAACCGTCCCGGGCCCTAACGCTAACCCTAGGTCGAACCCTAAGCCTAACACTTCCCTGAAGCCTTACCCTCACCCGTCCCCTAATCCTAACCCGTACGCTAACACTAACCCACGCCCTCACACGTACGCTCACTGTAAAGCGTTGTCGTACCCTCACCTGGAGCCTAAACCGTCCCCGTCCCCTAACCCTAACCCTAACCCGAACCCTAACCCTAACCTTTCCCCGAAACCTTACGCTCACCCGTCCACTAATCCTAACCCGTACACTAACACTAACCCGCGCCCTCACAGGTACGCTCACCCTAAAGCGTTGTCGTGCCCTCACCTGGACCCTAAACCGGCCCGTCCCCTAACCCTAACCCTAGCCCGAACCCTAACCCTAAACCTTCCCCGAAGCCTTACCCTCACTCGTCCTCTAATCCTAACCCGTACGCTAACACTAACCCGCGCCCTCACACCTACGCTCACCCTAAAGTGTTCTCGTACCCTCACCTGGACCCTAAACCATCCCCGTCCCCTAACCGTAACCCTAGCCCGAACCCTAACCCTAACCATTCCCTGAAGCCTTACCCTCACACGTACCCTAATCCTAACCCGTACGCTAACACTAACCTGCACCCTCACACGTACGCTCACCGTAAATCGTTGTCGTACCCTCACCTGGACCCTAAACCGTCCCCGTCCCCTAACCCTAACCCTAACACGAACCCTAACCCTAACCCTTAACCGAAGCCTTAACCTCACCCGTCCCCTAATCCTAACCCGTACGCTAACACTAACCCGCGCCCTCATACGTACACTCACCCTAAAGCGTTGTCGTACCCTCACCTAAACCCTAAACCCTCCCCGTCCCCTAACCCTAACCCTAGCCCGAACCCTAACCCTAACCCTTCCCCGAAGCCTTACCCTCATCCGTCCCCTAAACTTAACCCGTACGCTAACACTAACCCGTGCCCTCACACGTACGCGCACGCTAAAGCGTTGTCGTACACTCACCTGGACCCTAAACCGTCCCCGTCCCGAAACCCTAACCCTAGCATGAACCCTAACCCTAACCCTTCCGTGAAGCCTTACCCTCACCGGTCCCCTAATCCTAACCTGTACGCTAACACTAACCCGCGCCCTCACAAGTACGCTCACCCTAAAGCGTTGTCGTACCCTCAAATTGACCCTAAACCGTCTCCGTCCCCTAATCCTAACCCTAGCCAGAACCCTAACGCTAACCCTTCCCGGAAGCCTTACCCTCACCCGTACCCTAATCCTAACCCGTACGCTAACACTAACCTGCACCCTCACATGTACGCTCACCCTAAAGCTTTGTCGTAGCCTCACGTGGACCCTAAAACCTCCCCTAACCCTAACCCTAGCCCGAACCTTAAACCTAACACTTCCCCGAAGCCTTACCCTCACCCGTCCCCTAATCCTAACCCGTACGCTAACACTAACCTGCACCCTCACACGTACGCTCACCCTAAAGCGTTGTCGTACCCTCACCTTGACCCTAAACCGTCCCCGTCCCCTAACCCTAACCCTAGCCCGAAACCTAACCCTAACCCTTCCCCGAAGCCTGACCCTCACCCGTCCCCTAATCCTAAACTGTACGCTAACACTAACCCATTCCCTCACACGTACGCTCACCCTAAAGCGTTGTCGTACCCTCACCTGGACCCTAAACCGTCCCCGTCCCCTAACCCTAACCCTAGCCCGAACCGTAACCCTAACCCTTCCCCGAAGCCTTACCCTCAGCCGTCCCCTAATACTAACCCGTACGCTAAAACTAACCCGTGCTCTCACACGTACACTCACGCTAAAGCGTTGTCGTACCCTCACCTGGACCCTAAACTGTCCCCGTCCCCTAACCGTAACCCTAGCCCGAACCGTAAACCTAACCCTTCCCCGAAGCCTTACCCTCACCCGTCCCCTAATCCTAACCCGTACGCTAACACTAACCCGCGCCCTCACACGTACGCTCAACCTAAAGCGTTGTCGTACCCTCACCTGGACCCTAAACCGTCCCCGTCCCCTAACCCTAACCATAGCCCGAACCCTAACACTTCCCCGAAGCCCTACCCTCACCCGTCCCCTAATGCTCACCGGTACGCTAACACTAACCCGTGCCCTCACACGAACGCTCACCCTAGATCGTTGTCGTAACCTCACCTGGATCCTAAACGTTCCCCGCCCCCTAACCCAAACCCTAGCCCGACACCTAACCCTAACCCTTCCCCGAAGCCTTACCCTCACCCGTCCCCTAATCCTAACACGTACGCTAACACTACCCCGCGCCCTCACACGTACGCTCACCCTAAAGTGTTGTCGTACCCTCACCTGGACCCTAAACCGTCCCCATCCCCTAACCCTAACCCTAGCCCGAACCCTAACCCTAACCCTTCCCCGAAGCCTTACCCTCACCCATCCCCTAATCCTAACCCGTACGCTAACACTAACCCTCGCCCTCACACGTACGCTCAACCTAAAGCGTTGTCGTACCCTCACCTGGACCCTAAACCGTCCCCATCCCCTAATCCTAACCCTAGCCCGAACCCTAACCCTAACCCTTCCCCTAAGCCTTACCCTCACCCGTCCCCTAATCCTAACCCGTACGCTAACACTAACCAGCGCCCTCACACGTACGCTCACGCTAAAGCGTTGTCGAACCCTCACCTGGACCCCAAACCGTCCCTGTCCCCTAAACCTAAACCTAGCCCGAACCCTAACCCTAACCCTTCCCCGAAGCCTTACCCTCAACCGTCCCCTAAACCTAACCCGTAGGCTAACACTAACCCGCGCCCTCACACGTACGCTCACCCTAAAGCGTTGTCGTACCCTCACCTGGACCCTAAACCCTCCCCGTCCCCTAACCCTAACACTAGCCTGAACCCTAACCCTAACCCTTCCCCGAAGCCTTACCCTCACCCGTCCCCTAAACTTAACCCGTACGCTAAGACTAACTCATGCCCTCACACGTACGCTCACCCTAAAGCGTTGTCGTACCCTCACCTGGACCCTAAACCGTCCCTGTCCCGAAACCCTAACCCTAGCCCGTATCCTAACCCTAACCCTTCCCTGAAGCCTTACCCTCACCCGTCCCCTAATCCTAACCCGTACATTAACACTAACCCGCGGCCTCACAAGTACGCTCACCCTAAAGCGTTGTCATACCCTCACCTGGACCCTAAACCGTCCCCGTCCCCATCCCCTAACCCTAACCCGAACCCTAACCCTAACCTTTCCCCAAAGCCTTACGCTCACCCGTCCCCTAATCGTAACCTGTACGCTAACACTAACACACGCCCTCACACGAACGCTCACCTAAAGTGTTGTCGTACCCTCACCTGGACCCTAAACCGTCCCCTAACCCTAACCCTAGCCCGAACCCTAACCCTAACACTTCCCCGAAGCCTTATCCTCACCCGTCCCCTAAACCTAACCGGTACGCTAACACAAACCCACGCCCTCACACGTACGCTCACCCTAAAACGATGTCGTACCCTAACCTGGACCCTAAACCGTCCCCGTCCCCTAACCCTAACCCTAGCCCGAACCCTAAACGTAACCCTTCCCCAAAGCCTTACCCTCACCCGTTCCCCTAATCCTATTCCGAATGCTAACACTAACACGTGCCCTCACACGTACGCTCACCCTAAAGCGTTATCGTACCCTCACCTGGACCCTAAACCGTCCCCGTACCCTAACCCTAACCCTAGCCCGAACCCTAACCCTAACCCTTCCCCGAAGCCTTACCCTCACCCATCCCCTAATCCGAACCCGTACGCTAACAATAAACTGTGCCCTCACAAATACGCTCACCATAAAGCGTTGTCGTATCATCACCTGGACCCTAAACCGTCCCCGTCCCCTAACCCTAACCCTAGCCCGAACCCTAACCCTAACCCTTCCCCGAAGCCTTATCCTCACCCGTCCCCTAAACCTAACCGGTACGCTAACACTAACCCGCGCCCTCACACGTACACTCATTCTAAAACGTTGTCGTACCCTCACCTGGACCCTAAACTGTCCCCGTCCCCTAACACTAACCCTAGCCCGAACCCTAACCCTAACCCTTCCCCGAAGCCTTACCCTCATCCGTCCCCTAATCCTAACCCGCACGCTAAAACTAACCCACGCCCTTACACGTACGCTCACCCTAAAGTGTTGTCGTACCCTCACCTGGACCCTAAACCGTCCCCGTCCCCTAACCCTAACCCTAGCCCGGACCCTAAACCTAACACTTCCCCGAAGCCTTACCCTCACCCGTCCCCTAATCGTAACCCGTACGCTAACACAAACCCGCGCCCTCACACGAACGCTCACCCTAAAGCGTTGTCGTACCCTCACCTGGACCCTAAAACGTCCCCGTTCCCTAACCCTAACCCTAGCCTGAACCCTAACCCTAACACTTCCCCGAAGCCTTACCCTCACCCGTCCCCTAAGCCTAACCCGTACGACTACACTAAACTGCGCCCTAACACGTATCCTCACCCTAAAGCATTGTCGTACCCGCACCTGGACCCTAAAACGTCCCCGTCCCTTAAACCTAACCCTAGCCCGAACCCTAAACGTAACCCTTCCCCGAAGCCTTACCCTCACCTGTCCCCTAATCCTAACCCGTACGCTAACACTAACCCGCGCCCTCACACGTACGCTCACCCTAAAGCGTTGTAGTACCCTCACCTGGAGCCTAAACCGTCCCCGTCCCCTAACCCTAAACCTAGCCCGACACCTAACCCTAACCCTTCCCCGAAGACTACCCTCACCCGTCCCCAATTCCTAACCCGTACGCTAACACTAACCTGCGCCCTCATACGTATACTCACCCTAAAGCGCTGTCGTACCCTAACCTGGACCCTAAACCGTCCCCGTCCCCTAACCCTAACCCTAGACCGAACCCTAAACGTAACCCTTCCTCGAAGCCTTACCCGCACCCGTCCCCTAATCCTAATCCGTACGCTAACACTAACACGCGCCCTCACACGTACGCTCACCCTAAAGCGTTGTCGTACTCTCACCTGGACCCTAAACCGTCCCCGTCTCCTAACCATAACCCTAACCCGAACCCTAACCCTAAAACTTCCCCGAAGCCTTACCCTCAACTGTCCCCTAAACCTAACCCGTACGCTAACACTAACCCGCGCCCTCACACGTACGCTCACCCTAAAGCGTTGTCGTACCCTCACCTCGACCTTAAACCGTCCCCGTCCCATAACCCTAACCCTAGCCTGAACCATAACCCTAACCCTTCCACGAAGCCTTACCCTCACCCGTCCCCTAAACTTAACACGTACACTAACACTAACCCATGCCCTCACACGTACGCTCACCCTAAAGCGTTGTCGTACCCTCACCTGGACCTTAAACCGTCCCTGACCCCGTCCCCTAACCCTAACCCGAACCCTAGACCTAACCTTTCCCCGAAGCCTTACGCTCACCCGTCACCTAAACCTAACCCGTACGCTAACACTAACACGCGCCCTCACACGTACGCTCACCCTAACGCGTTGTCGTACCCTCACCTGGACCCTAAACCATCCCAGTCCCCTAACCCTAACCCTAGCCCGAACCCTAACCCTAACACTTCCCCGAAGCCTTGTCCTCACCCGTGCCCTAAACCTAACCGGTACGCTAACACTATCCCGCCCCCTCACACGTACACTCATTCTAAAACGTTGTCGTACCCTCACCTGGACCCTAAACTGTCCCCGTCTCCTAACACTAACCCTAGCCCGAACCCTAACCCTAACACTTCCCCGCAGCCTTACCCTCATCCGTCCCCTAATCCTAACCCGCACGCTAACACAAACCCGCGCCCTCACACGAACGCTCACCCTAAAGCGTTGTCGTACCCTCACCTGGACCCTAAAACGTCCCCGTTCCCTAACCCTAACCCTAGCCCGAACCCTAACCCTAACACTTCCCCGAAGCCTTACCCTCACCCGTCCCCTAAGCCTAACCCGTACGATAACACTAAACTGCGCCCTAACACGTATGCTCACCCTAAAGCATTGTCGTACCCGCACCTGGACCCTAAACCGTCCCCGTCCCTACACCTAACCCTAGCCCGAACCCTAAACGTAACCCTTCCCCGAAGCCTTACCCTCACCTGTCCCCTAATCCTAACCCGTACTCTAACACTAACCCGCTCCCTCACACGTACGCTCCCCCTAAAGCGTTTTCGTACCCTCACCTGGACCCTAAACCGTCCCCGTCCCTGTCCCCTAACCCTAGCCCGCACCCTAACCCTAACCCTTCCCCGAAGCCTGACCCTCACCCGTCCCCTAATCCTAACCCGTACGCTGACACTAACCCGCGCCCTCACACGTACGCTCCCCCTAAATCGTTGTCGTACTGTCACCTGGACCCTAAACCGTCCCCGTCCCTGTCCCCTAACCCTAGCCCGAACCCTAACCCTAACCCTTCCCCGAAGCCTGACCCTCACCCGTCCCCTAATCCTAACCCGTACGCTGACACTAACCCGCGCCCTCACACATACGCTCACCCTAAAGCGTTGTCGTACCCTCACCTGGACCCTAAACCGTCCCTGTCCCCGTCCCCTAACCCTAGCCCGAACCCTAACACTAACCCTTCCCCGAAGCCTGACCCTCACCCGTCCCCTAATCCTAACCCGTACGCTGACACTAACCCGCGCCCTCACACGTACGCTCCCCCTAAAGCGTTGTCGTACCCTCACCTGGACCCTAAACCATCCCCGTCCCCGTCCCCTAACCCTAGCCCGAACCCTAACCCTAACCCTTCCCCGAAGCCCGACCCTCACCCGTCCCCTAATCCTAACCCGTACGCTGACACTAACCCGCGCCCTAACACGTACGCTCCCCCTAAAGCGTTGTCGTACCCTCACCTGGACCCTAAACCGTCCCCGTCCCCTAACCCTAACCCTAGCCCGAACCCTAACCCTAACCCTTCCCCGAAGCCTGACCCTCACCCGTCCCCTAATCCTAACCCGTACGCTGACACTAACCCGCGCCCTCACACGTACGCTCCCCCTAAAGCGTTGTCGTACCCTCACCTGGACCCTAAACCGTCCCCGTCTCCTAACCCTAACCCTAGCCCGAACCCTAACCCTAACCCTTCCCCGAAGCCTGACCCTCACCCGTACCCTAATCCTAACACGTACGCTGAAACTAACCCGCGCCCTCACACGTACGCTCCCCCTAAAGCGTTGTCGTACCCTCACCTGGACCCTAAACCGTCCCCGTCCCCTAACCCTAACCCTAGCCCGAACCCTAACCCTAACCCTTCCCCGAAGCCTGACCCTCACCCGTCCCCTAATCCTAACCCGTACGCTGACACTAACCCGCGCCCTCACACTTACGCTCCCCCTAAAGCGTTGTCGTACCCTCACCTGGACCCTAAACCGTCCCCGTCCCCTAACCCTAACCCTAGCCCGAACCCTAAACCTAACCCTTCCACGAAGCCTGACCCTCACCCGTCCCCTAATCCTAACCCGTACGCTGACACTAACCCGCACCCTCACACGTACGCTCCCCCTAAAGCGTTGTCGTACCCTCACCTGGACCCTAAACCGTCCCCGTCCCCTAACCCTAACCCTAGCCCGAACCCTAACCCTAACCCTTCCCCGAAGCCTGACCCTCACCCGTACCCTAATCCTAACCCGTACGCTGACACTAACCCACGCCCTAACACGTACGCTCCCCCTAAAGCGTTGTCGTACCCTCACCTGGACCCTAAACCGTCCCCGTCCCCTAACCCTAACCCTAGCCCGAACCCTAACCCTAACCCTTCCCCGAAGCCTGACCCTCACCCGTCCCCTAATCCTAACCCGTACGCTGACACTAACCCGCGCCCTCACACGTACGCTCCCCCTAAAGCGTTGTCGTACCCTCACCTGGACCCTAAACCGTCCCCGTCCCCGTCCCCTAACCCTAGCCCGAACCCTAACCCTAACCCTTCCCCGAAGCCTGACCCTCACCCGTCCCCTAATCCTAACCCGTACGCTGACACTAACCCGCGCCCTCACACGTACGCTCCCCCTAAAGCGTTTTCGTACCCTCACCTGGACCCTAAACCGTCCCCGTCCCTGTCCCCTAACCCTAGCCCGCACCCTAACCCTAACCCTTCCCCGAAGCCTGACCCTCACCCGTCCCCTAATCCTAACCCGTACGCTGACACTAACCCGCGCCCTCACACGTACGCTCCCCCTAAATCGTTGTCGTACCGTCACCTGGACCCTAAACCGTCCCCGTCCCTGTCCCCTAACCCTAGCCCGAACCCTAACCCTAACCCTTCCCCGAAGCCTGACCCTCACCCGTCCCCTAATCCTAACCCGTACGCTGACACTAACCCGCGCCCTCACACGTACGCTCCCCCTAAAGCGTTGTCGTACCCTCACCTGGACCCTAAACCGTCCCCGTCCCCGTCCCCTAACCCTAGCCCGAACCCTAACCCTAACCCTTCCCCGAAGCCTGACCCTCACCCGTCCCCTAATCCTAACCCGTACGCTGACACTAACCCGCGCCCTCACACGTACGCTCCCCCTAAAGCGTTTTCGTACCCTCACCTGGACCCTAAACCGTCTCCGTCCCTGTCCCCTAACCCTAGCCCGCACCCTAAACCTAACCCTTCCCCGAAGCCTGACCCTCACCCGTCCCCTAATCCTAACCCGTACGCTGACACTAACCCGCGCCCTCACACGTACGCTCCCCCTAAATCGTTGTCGTACCATCACCTGGACCCTAAACCGTCCCCGTCCCTGTCCCCTAACCCTAGCCCGAACCCTAACCCTAACCCTTCCCCGAAGCCTGACCCTCACCCGTCCCCTAATCCTAACCCGTACGCTGACACTAACCCGCGCCCTCACACGTACGCTCACCCTAAAGCATTGTCGTACCCTCACCTGGACCCTAAACCGTCCCTGTCCCCGTCCCCTAACCCTAGCCCGAACCCTAACACTAACCCTTCCCCGAAGCCTGACCCTCACCCGTCCCCTAATCCTAACCCGTACGCTGACACTAACCCGCGCCCTCACACGTACGCTCCCCCTAAAGCGTTGTCGTACCCTCACCTGGACCCTAAACCATCCCCGTCCCCGTCCCCTAACCCTAGCCCGAACCCTAACCCTAACCCTTCCCCGATGCCCGACCCTCACCCGTCCCCTAATCCTAACCCGTACGCTGACACTAACCCGCGCCCTAACACGTACGCTCCCCCAAAAGCGTTGTCGTACCCTCACCTGGACCCTAAACCGTCCCCGTCCCCTAACCCTAACCCTAGCCCGAACCCTAACCCTAACCCTTCCCTGAAGCCTGACCCTCACCCGTCCCCTAATCCTAACCCGTTCGCTGACACTAACCGGCGCCCTCACACGTACGCTCCCCCTAAAGCTTTGTCGTACCCTCACCTGGACCCTAAACCGTCCCCGTCCCCTAACCCTAACCCTAGCCCGAAACCTAACCCTATCCCTTCCCCGAAGCCTGACCCTCACCCGTACCCTAATCCTAACACGTACGCTGAAACTAACCCGCGCTCTCACACGTACGCTCCCCCTAAAGCGTTGTCGTACCCTCACCTGGACCCTAAACCGTCCCCGTCCCCTAACCCTAACCCTAGCCCGAACCCTAACCCTAACCCTTCCCCGAAGCCTGACCCTCACCCGTCCCCTAACCCTAACCCGTACGCTGACACTAACCCGTGCCCTCACACGTACGCTCCCCCTAAAGCGTTGTCGTACCCTCACCTGGACCCTAAACCGTCCCCGTCACCTAACCCTAACCCTAGCCCGAACCCTAACCCTAACCCTTCCCCAAAGCCTGACCCTCACCCGTCCCCTAATCCTAACCCTTACGCTGACACTAACCCGCGCCCTCACACGTACGCTCCCCCTAAAGCGTTGTCGTACCCTCACCTGGACCCTAAACCGTCCCCGTCCCCGTCCCCTAACCCTAGCCCGAACCTTAACCCTAACCCTTCCCCGAAGCCCGACCCTCACCCGTCCCCTAATCCTAACCCGTACGCTGACACTAACCCGCGCCCTAACACGTACGCTCCCCCTAAAGCGTTGTCGTACCCTCACCTGGACCCTAAACCGTCCCCGTCCCCTAACCCTAACCCTAGCCCGAACCCTAACCCTAACCCTTCCCCGAAGCCTGACCCTCACCCGTCCCCTAATCCTAACCCGTATGCTGACACTAACCCGCGCCCTCACACGTACGCTCCCCCTAAAGCGTTGTCGTACCCTCACCTGGACCCTAAACCGTCCCCGTCCCCTAACCCTAACCGTAGCCCGAACCCTAAACCTAACCCTTCCCCGAAGCCTTACCCTCACCCATCCCCTTAACTAAACCCATACCCTAACACTAACCCGCGCCCTCACATGTACGTTCACCCTAAAGCGTTGCCGTATCCTCACCTGGACCCTAAACCGTCCCCGTCTCCTAACCCTAACCCGAACCCTAAACTTTCCCCGAAGCCTTATGCTCTCCCGTCCCCTAATCGTAACCTGTACGCTAACACTAAAACGCGCGCTCACACTTACGCTCACCCTAAAGCGTTGTCGTACCCTCACCTGGACCCTAAACCGTCCCCGTCCCCTAACGCTAACCCTAGCCCGAACCCTAACCCTAACCCTTCCCCGAAGCCTTATTCTCACCCGTCCCGTAAACCTAACCGGTACGCTAACACTAACCCGTGCCTTCACACGTACGCTCATCCTAAAGCGTTGTCGTACCCTCACCTGGACCCTAAAGCGTCCCCTTCCCCTAACCCTAACCCTAGCCCGAACCCTAACCCTAACCCTTCCATGAAGCGTTACCCTCATCCGTCCCCTATTCCTAACCCGTACGCTAACACTAACCCGTGGCCTCACACGTACGCTCTCCCTAAAGCGTTGTACCCTCACCTGGACCCAAAACCGTCGCTGTCCCCTAACCCAAACCCTAGCGTGAACCCTAACTCTAACCCTTCCCCGAAGCCTTACCCTCACCCGTCCCCTAATCCTAACCCGTACGCTAACACTAACCCGTGCCCTCACACGTACGCTCACCCTAAAGCGTTGTCGTACCCTCACCTGCACCCTAAAACGTCCCCTAACCTTAACCTTAACCCTAGCCCGAACCCTATCCCTAACCTTTCCCCGAAGCCTTACGCTCACCCGTCCCCAAATCGTAACCCGTACGCTAACACTAACCTGCACCCTCACATGTACGCTCACCCTAAAGCATTGTCGTACCCTCACCTAGACCCTAAACCGTCCCTGTCCCCTAACCCTAACCCTAGCCCGAACACTAACCCTAACACTTCCCCGAAGCCTTACACTCACCCGTCCCCTAATCCTAACCCGTACGCTAACACTAACCCATTCCCTCACACGTACGCTCACCCTAAAGCGTTGTCGTACCCTCACCTGGACCCTAAACCGTCCCCGTCCCCTAACCCTAACCCTAGCCCGAACCCTAATCCTAACCCTTCCCCGAAGCCTTACCATCAACCGTCCCCTAATCCTAACCCGTACGCTAACACTAACCCGCGCCCTCACACGTACGCTCACCCTAAAGCGTTGTCGTACCCTCACCTGGACACTAAACCGTCCCCGTCCCCTCACCCTAACTCTAGCCCGAACCCTAACCCTAACCCTTCCCCGAAGCCTTACCCTCACCCGTCTCCTAATCCTAACCCGTACGCTAACACTAACACGCGCCCGCACACGTACGCTCACCCTAAAGCGTTGTCGTACCCTCACCTGGACCCTAAACCGTCCCCGTCCCCTAAACCTAACCCTAGCCCGAACCCTAACCCTAACCCTTCCCCGAAGCCTTATGCTCACCCGTCCCCTAAACCTAACCGGTACGCTAACACTAACCCGCGCCCTCACACGTACGCTCACCCTAAAGCGTTGTCGTATCCTCACCTGGACCCTAAACCGTCTCCGTCCCCTAACCCTAACCCTAGCCCTAACCCTAACCCTAACCCTTTCCCGAAGCCTTACCCTCACCCGTCCCCTAAACTTAACCCGTACGCTAAAACTAACCCATGCCCTCACACGTACGCTCACCCTAAAGCGTTGTCGTACCCTCACCTGGACCCTAAAGCGTGCCTGTCCCCAAACCCTAACCTTAGCCCGAACCCGAACCCTACCCCTTCCCCGTAGCCTTAACTTCACCCGTCCCCTAATCCTAACCCGAATGCTAACACTAAACGGCGCCCTCACACGTACGCTCACCCTAAAGCGTTTTCGTACCCTCTCCTGGATCCTAAACCGTCCCCGTCCCCTAACCCTAACCCTAGACCGAACCCTAAACGTAACCCTTCCTCGAAGCCTTACCCGCACCCGTCCCCTAATCCTAATCCGTACGCTAACACTAACACGCGCCCTCACACGTACGCTCACCCTAAAGCGTTGTCGTACTCTCACCTGGACCCTAAACCGTCCCCGTCTCCTAACCCTATCCCTAACCCGAACCCTAACCCTAAAACTTCCCCGAAGCCTTACTCTCAACTGTCCCCTAAACCTAACCCGTACGCTAACACAAACCCGCGCCCTCACACGAACGCTCACCCTAAAGCGTTGTCGTACCCTCACCTGGACCCTAAAACGTCCCCGTTCCCTAACCCTATCCCTAGCCCGAACCCTAACCCTAACACTTCCCCGAAGCCTTACCCTCACCCGTCCCCTAAGCCTAACCCGTACGATAACACTAAACTGCGCCCTAACACGTATGCTCACCCTAAAGCATTGTCGTACCCGCACCTGGACCCTAAACCGTCCCCGTCCCTACACCTAACCCTAGCCCGAACCCTAAACGTAACCCTTCCCCGAAGCCTTACCCTCACCTGTCCCCTAATCCTAACCCGTACGCTAACACTAACCCGCTCCCTCACACGTACGCTCACCCTAAAGCGTTGTAGTACCCTCACCTGGACCCTAAACCGTCCCCGTCCCCTAACCCTAAACCTAGCCCGACACCTAACCCTAACACTTCCCCGAAGCCTTACCCTCACCCGTCCCCAATTCCTAACCCGTACGCTAACACTAACCCGCGCCCTCACACGTACACTCACCCTAAAGCGCTGTCGTACACTAACCTGGACCCTAAACCGTCCCCGTCCCCTAACCCTAACCCTTGCAAGAACCCTAACCCTAACCCTTCCCGGAAGCCTTACCCTCACCCGTACCCTAATCCTAACCCGTACGCTAACACTAACCCGTGCCCTCACACGTACGCTCAGCCTAAAGCTTTGTCGTAGCCTCACGTGGACCCTAAAACCTCCCCTAACCCTAACCCTAGCCCGAACGCTAACCCTAACCCTTCCCCGAAGCCTTACCCTCACCCGTTCCCTAATCCTAAACTGTACGCTAACACTAACCCATTCCCTCACACGTACGCTCACCCTAAAGCGTTCTCGTACCCTAACCTGGACCCTAAACCGTCCCCGTCCCCTAAACCTAACCCTAGCCCAAACCTTAAATCTAAAACTTCCCCGAAACCTTACCCTCACCCGTCCCCTAATCGTAACCCGTACGCTAACACTAACTCGCGCCCTCACACGTACGCTCACACTAAAGCGTTGTCGTACCATCACCTGGACCCTAAACCGTCCCACTCCCCTAACCCTAACCCTACCCCGAACCCTAAACCTAACCCTTCCCCGAAGCCTTGCCCTCACCCATCTCCTAATCCTAACCCGTACGCTAACGCTAACACGCACCCTCAGACGTACACTCAACCTAAAGCGTTGTCGTACCCTCACCTGGACCCTAAACCGTCCCCATCCCCTAATCCTAACCCTAGCCCGAACCCTAACCATAACACTTCCCGGAAGCATTACCCTCACCCGTCCCCTAATCCTAAGCCGTATGCTAACACTAACCTGCGCCCTCACACGTACCCTTACCCTAAAGCGTTGTCGTACCCTCACCTGGACCCTAAACCGTCCCGGGCCCTAACGCTAACCCTAGGTCGAACCCTAAGCCTAACTCTTCCCTGAAGCCTTACCCTCACCCGTCCCCTAATCCTAACCCGTACGCTAACACTAACCCACGCCCTCACACGTACGCTCACTGTAAAGCGTTGTCGTACCCTCACCTGGAGCCTAAACCGTCCCCGTCCCCTAACCCTAACCCTAACCCGAACCCTAACCCTAACCTTTCCCCGAAACCTTACGCTCACCCGTCCACTAATGCTAACCCGTACACTAACACTAACCCGCGCCCTCACAGGTACGCTCACCCTAAAGCGTTGTCGTGCCCTCACCTGGACCCTAAACCGGCCCCGGCCCCTAACCCTAACCCTAGCCCGAACCCTAACCCTAAACCTTCCCCGAAGCCTTACCCTCACTCGTCCTCTAATCCTAACCCGTACGCTAACACTAACCCGCGCCCTCACACCTACGCTCACCCCAAAGTGTTCTCGTACCCTCACCTGGACCCTAAACCATCCCCGTCCCCTAACCGTAACCCTAGCCCGAACCCTAACCCTAACCATTCCCTGAAGCCTTACCCTCACACGTACCCTAATCCTAACCCGTACGCTAACACTAACCTGCACCCTCACACGTACGCTCACCGTAAATCGTTGTCGTACCCTCACCTGGACCCTAAACCGTCCCGTCCCCTAACCCTAACCCTAACACGAACCCTAACCCTAACCCTTAACCGAAGCCTTAACCTCACCCGTCCCCTAATCCTAACCCGTACGCTAACACTAACCCGCGCCCTCATACGTACACTCACCCTAAAGCGTTGTCGTACCCTCACCTAAACCCTAAACCCTCCCCGTCCCCTAACCCTAACCCTAGCCCGAACCCTAACCCTAACCCTTCCCCGAAGCCTTACCCTCATCCGTCCCCTAAACTTAACCCGTACGCTAACACTAACCCGTGCCCTCACACGTACGCTCACGCTAAAGCGTTGTCGTACACTCACCTGGACCCTAAACCGTCCCCGTCCCGAAACCCTAACCCTAGCATGAACCCTAACCCTAACCCTTCCGTGAAGCCTTACCCTCACCGGTCCCCTAATCCTAACCTGTACGCTAACACTAACCCGCGCCCTCACAAGTACGCTCACCCTAAAGCGTTGTCGTACCCTCAAATTGACCCTAAACCGTCTCCGTCCCCTAATCCTAACCCTAGCCAGAACCCTAACCCTAACCCTTCCCGGAAGCCTTACCCTCACCCGTACCCTAATCCTAACCCGTACGCTAACACTAACCTGCACCCTCACATGTACGCTCACCCTAAAGCTTTGTCGTAGCCTCACGTGGAACCTAAAACCTCCCCTAACCCTAACCCTAGCCCGAACCTTAAACCTAACACTTCCCCGAAGCCTTACCCTCACCCGTCCCCTAATCCTAACCCGTACGCTAACACTAACCTGCACCATCACACGTACGCTCACCCTAAAGCGTTGTCGTACCCTCACCTGGACCCTAAACCGTCCCCGTCCCCTAACCCTAACCCTAGCCCGAAACCTAACCCTAACCCTTCCCCGAAGCCTGACCCTCACCCGTCCCCTAATCCTAAACTGTACGCTAACACTAACCCATTCCCTCACACGTACGCTCACCCTAAAGCGTTGTCGTACCCTCACCTGGACCCTAAACCGTCCCCGTCCCCTAACCCTAACCCTAGCCCGAACCGTAACCCTAACCCTTCCCCGAAGCCTTACCCTCAGCCGTCCCCTAATACTAACCCGTACGCTAAAACTAACCCGTGCTCTCACACGTACACTCACGCTAAAGCGTTGTCGTACCCTCACCTGGACCCTAAACTGTCCCCGTCCCCTAACCGTAACCCTAGCCCGAACCGTAAACCTAACCCTTCCCCGAAGCCTTACCCTCACCCGTCCCCTAATCCTAACCCATACGCTAACACTAACCCGCGCCCTCACACGTACGCTCAACCTAAAGCGTTGTCGTACCCTCACCTGGACCCTAAACCGTCCCCGTCCCCTAACCCTAACCATAGCCCAAACCCTAACACTTCCCCGAAGCCCTACCCTCACCCGTCCCCTAATGCTCACCGGTACGCTAACACTAACCCGTGGCCTCACACGAACGCTCACCCTAGATCGTTGTCGTAACCTCACCTGGATCCTAAACGTTCCCCGCCCCCTAACCCAAACCCTAGCCCGACACCTAACCCTAACCCTTCCCCGAAGCCTTACCCTCACCCGTCCCCTAATCCTAACACGTACGCTAACACTAACCCTCGCCCTCACACGTACGCTCAACCTAAAGCGTTGTCGTACCCTCACCTGGACCCTAAACCGTCCCCATCCCCTAATCCTAACCCTAGCCCGAACCCTAACCCTAACCCTTCCCCTAAGCCTTACCCTCACCCGTCCCCTAATCCTAACCCGTACGCTAACACTAACCAGCGCCCTCACACGTACGCTCACGCTAAAGCGTTGTCGAACCCTCACCTGGACCCTAAACCGTCCCTGTCCCCTAAACCTAAACCTAGCCTGAACCCTAACCCTAACCCTTCCCCGAAGCCTTACCCTCAACCGTCCCCTAAACCTAACCCGTAGGCTAACACTAACCCGCGCCCTCACACGTACGCTCACCCTAAAGCGTTGTCGTACCCTCACCTGGACCCTAAACCCTCCCCGTCCCCTAACCCTAACACTAGCCTGAACCCTAACCCTAACCCTTCCCCGAAGCCTTACCCTCACCCGTCCCCTAAACTTAACCCGTACGCTAAGACTAACTCATGCCCTCACACGTACGCTCACCCTAAAGCGTTGTCGTAACCTCACCTGGACCCTAAACCGTCCCTGTCCCGAAACCCTAACCCTAGCCCGTATCCTAACCCTAACCCTTCCCTGAAGCCTTACCCTCACCCGTCCCCTAATCCTAACCCGTACATTAACACTAACCCGCGGCCTCACAAGTACGCTCACCCTAAAGCGTTGTCATACCCTCACCTGGACCCTAAACCGTCCCCGTCCCCATCCCCTAACCCTAACCCGAACCCTAACCCTAACCTTTCCCCAAAGCCTTACGCTCACCCGTCCCCTAATCGTAACCTGTACGCTAACACTAACACACGCCCTCACACGAACGCTCACCTAAAGTGTTGTCGTACCCTCACCTGGACCCTAAACCGTCCCCTAACCCTAACCCTAGCCCGAACCCTAACCCTAACACTTCCCCGAAGCCTTATCCTCACCCGTCCCCTAAACCTAACCGGTACGCTAACACAAACCCACGCCCTCACACGTACGCTCACCCTAAAACGATGTCGTACCCTAACCTGGACCCTAAACCGTCCCCGTCCCCTAACCCTAACCCTAGCCCGAACCCTAAACGTAACCCTTCCCCAAAGCCTTACCCTCACCCGTTCCCCTAATCCTATTCCGAATGCTAACACTAACACGTGCCCTCACACGTACGCTCACCCTAAAGCGTTATCGTACCCTCACCTGGACCCTAAACCGTCCCCGTACCCTAACCCTAACCTTAGACCGAACCCTAACCCTAACCCTTCCCCGAAGCCTTACCCTCACCCATCCCCTAATCCGAACCCGTACGCTAACAATAAACTGTGCCCTCACAAATACGCTCACCATAAAGCGTTGTCATATCATCACCTGGACCCTAAACCGTCCCCGTCCCCTAACCCTAACCCTAGCCCGAACCCTAACCCTAACCCTTCCCTGAAGCCTTATCCTCACCCGTCCCCTAAACCTAACCGGTACGCTAACACTAACCCACGCCCTCACACGTACGCTCACCCTAAAGTGTTGTCGTACCCTCACCTGGACCCTAAACCGTCCCCGTCCCCTAACCCTAACCCTAGCCCGAACCCTAAACCTAACACTTCCCCGAAGCCTTACCCTCACCCGTCCCCTAATCGTAACCCGTACGCTAACACAAACCCGCGCCCTCACACGAACGCTCACCCTAAAGCGTTGTCGTACCCTCACCTGGACCCTAAAACGTCCCCGTTCCCTAACCCTAACCCTAGCCTGAACCCTAACCCTAACACTTCCCCGAAGCCTTACCCTCACCCGTCCCCTAAGCCTAACCCGTACGACTACACTAAACTGCGCCCTAACACGTATCCTCACCCTAAAGCATTGTCGTACCCGCACCTGGACCCTAAAACGTCCCCGTCCCTTAAACCTAACCCTAGCCCGAACCCTAAACGTAACCCTTCCCCGAAGCCTTACCCTCACCTGTCCCCTAATCCTAACCCGTACGCTAACACTAACCCGCGCCCTCACACGTACGCTCACCCTAAAGCGTTGTAGTACCCTCACCTGGAGCCTAAACCGTCCCCGTCCCCTAACCCTAAACCTAGCCCGACACCTAACCCTAACCCTTCCCCGAAGACTACCCTCACCCGTCCCCAATTCCTAACCCGTACGCTAACACTAACCTGCGCCCTCACACGTATACTCACCCTAAAGCGCTGTCGTACCCTAACCTGGACCCTAAACCGTCCCCGTCCCCTAACCCTAACCCTAGACCGAACCCTAAACGTAACCCTTCCTCGAAGCCTTACCCGCACCCGTCCCCTAATCCTAATCCGTACGCTAACACTAACACGCGCCCTCACACGTACGCTCACCCTAAAGCGTTGTCGTACTCTCACCTGGACCCTAAACCGTCCCCGTCTCCTAACCCTAACCCTAACCCGAACCCTAACCCTAAAACTTCCCCGAAGCCTTACCCTCAACTGTCCCCTAAACCTAACCCGTACGCTAACACTAACCCGCGCCCTCACACGTACGCTCACCCTAAAGCGTTGTCGTACCCTCACCTCGACCCTAAACCGTCCCCGTCCCATAACCCTAACCCTAGCCTGAACCATAACCCTAACCCTTCCACGAAGCCTTACCCTCACCCGTCCCCTAAACTTAACACGTACACTAACACTAACCCATGCCCTCACACGTACGCTCACCCTAAAGCGTTGTCGTACCCTCACCTGGACCTTAAACCGTCCCTGACCCCGTCCCCTAACCCTAACCCGAACCCTAGACCTAACCTTTCCCCGAAGCCTTACGCTCACCCGTCACCTAAACCTAACCCGTACGCTAACACTAACACGCGCCCTCACACGTACGCTCACCCTAACGCGTTGTCGTACCCTCACCTGGACCCTAAACCATCCCAGTCCCCTAACCCTAACCCTAGCCCGAACCCTAACCCTAACACTTCCCCGAAGCCTTGTCCTCACCCGTGCCCTAAACCTAACCGGTACGCTAACACTAACCCGCCCCCTCACACGTACACTCATTCTAAAACGTTGTCGTACCCTCACCTGGACCCTAAACTGTCCCCGTCTCCTAACACTAACCCTAGCCCGAACCCTAACCCTAACACTTCCCCGCAGCCTTACCCTCATCCGTCCCCTAATCCTAACCCGCACGCTAACACAAACCCGCGCCCTCACACGAACGCTCACCCTAAAGCGTTGTCGTACCCTCACCTGGACCCTAAAACGTCCCCGTTCCCTAACCCTAACCCTAGCCCGAACCCTAACCCTAACACTTCCCCGAAGCCTTACCCTCACCCGTCCCCTAAGCCTAACCCGTACGATAACACTAAACTGCGCCCTAACACGTATGCTCACCCTAAAGCATTGTCGTACCCGCACCTGGACCCTAAACCGTCCCCGTCCCTACACCTAACCCTAGCCCGAACCCTAAACGTAACCCTTCCCCGAAGCCTTACCCTCACCTGTCCCCTAATCCTAACCCGTACTCTAACACTAACCCGCTCCCTCACACGTACGCTCACCCTAAAGCGTTGTAGTACCCTCACCTGGACCCTAAACCGTCCCCGTCCCCTAACCCTAAACCTAGCCCGACACCTAACCCTAACACTTCCCCGAAGCCTTACCCTCCCCCGTCCCCAATTCCTAACCCGTACGCTAACACTAACCCGCGCCCTCACACGTACACTCACCCTAAAGCGCTGTCGTACACTAACCTGGACCCTAAACCGTCCCCGTCCCCTAACCCTAACCCTAGCCCGAACCCTAAACGTAACCCTTCCTCGAAGCCTTACCCGCACACGTCCCTAATCCTAATCCGTACGCTAACACTAACATGCGCCTTCACACGTACGCTCACCCTAAAGCGTTGTCGTACTCTCACCTGGACCCTAAACTGTCCCCGTCACCTAACCCTAACCCTAGCCCGAACCCTAACCCTAACCCTTCCCAGAAGCCTTACACTCACCCGTCCCCTAATCCTATGCCGAACGCTAACACTAACCTGCGCCCTCACAGGTACGCTCACCCCAAAGCGTTATTGTACCCTCACCTGGACCGTAAACTGTCCCCGTCCCCTAACCCTAACCCTAGCCCGACCCTAACCCTAAACCTAATCCTTCCCCGAAGCCTTACCCTCACCTGTCCCCTAATCCTAACCTGTACGCTAACATTAACCCGCGCCCTGACACGAACGCTCACCGTAAAGAGTTGTCGTATCCTCACCTGGACCCTAAACCGTCCCCGTCCCCTAACCCTAACCCTAGGCCGAACCCTAACCCTAACACTTCCCCGAAGCCTTACCCTCACACGTCCCCCAATCCTAACCCGTACGCTAACACTAACCCGTGCCCTCACACGTACGCTCACCCTAAAGCGTTGTCGTACCCTCACTTGGACCCTAAACCGTCCCCGTCCCCTAACCCTAACCCTAGCCCGAACCCTAACCCTAACCCTTCTCCGAAGCCTTAACCTCACCCGGCTCCTAATCCTAAAGCGTACGCTAACACTAACCCGTGCCCTCACACGTACGCTCACCCTAAAGCGTTGTCGTACCCTCACCTGGACCCTAAAGCGTCCCCAACCCCTAACCCTAACCCTCGCCTGAACCCTAAACCTAACCCTTGCCCGAAGCCTTACCCTCACCCGTCCACAAATCCTAACCCATACGCTGACACAAACCCGCGCCCTCACACGGACGCTCACCCTAAAGCGCTGTCGTACCCTCAACTGGACCCTAAACCGTCCCCATCTCCTAACCCTAACCCTAGCCCGAACCCTAACCCTAACTCTTCCCCGAAGCCTTACACTCACCCGTCCTCTAAACCTAACCCGTACGCTAACACTAACCCACGCCCTCACACGTATGCTCACCCTAAAGCGTTGTCGTACCCTCACCTGGACTCTAAACCGTCCCCGTCCCCTAACCCTAACCCTAACACGAACCCTAACCCTAACCTTTCCCCGAAGCCTTACGCTCACCCGTCCCTTAATCCTAACACGTACACTAACACTAACCCGCGCCCTCACACGTACGCTCATCCTAAAGCGTTGTCGTGCCCTTACCTGGACCCTAAACGGTCCCCGTCCCCGTCCCCTAACCCTAGCCCGAACCCTAACCCTAACCCTTCCCCGAAGCCTTACCATCACCCGTCCCCTAAACCTAACCCGTACGCTAACACTAACCCGCGCCCTCACACGTACGCTCACCCTAAAGCATTGTCGTACACTCACCTGGACGCTAAACTGTCCCCATTCCCTAACCCTAACCCTAGCCCGAACCCTAACCCTAACCCGTCCCCGAAGCCTTACCCTCACCAGTCTGCTAATCCTAACCCGTACGCTAACACTACCCCGTGTCCTCACACGTACGCTCACCCTAAAGCGTTTTCGTACCCTCACCTGGACCCTAAACCGTCCCCGTCCCCTAACCCTAACCCTAGCCCGAACCCTAACCCTAACCCTTCCCCGATGCCTTACCCTCACCCATCCCATAATCCTAACCCGTACGCTAACACTAACCTGCGCCCTCACACGTATGCTCACCCTAAAGCGTTGTCGTACACTCTCCTGGACCCTAAACCGTTCCCGACCCCTAACCCTGATCCTAACCCGATCCCCAGCCCGAACCCCAACCCTAACACTTTGCCGAAGCCTTACACTCACCCGTCCGCTAATCCTAACCCGTAAGCTAACACTAACCCGCGCCCTCACACGTACGCTCACCCTAAAGCGTTGTCCTACCCTACCTGGACCCTAAACCTTCCCCATCCCCTAACTCTAACCCTAGCCCGAACCCTAACCCTAACCCTTCCCCGAAGCCTTACACTCACCCGTCCCCTAATCGTAACCCGTACGCTAACACTAACCTGCACCCTCACACGTACTCTCACCCTAAAGTGTTGTCGTACCCTCACCTGGACCCTAAACCGTCCCCGTCCCCTAACCCTAACCCTAGCCCGAACCCTAACCCTAACAATTCCCCGAAGCCTTACACTCACCCCTCCCTTAATCCTAACACGTACGCTAACACTAACCCGTTCCCTCACACGTACGCTCACCCTAAAGCGTTGTCGTACCCTCACCTGGACCCTAAACAGTCCCAGTCCCCTAACACTAACCCTAGTCCGAAACCTAACCCTAACACTTCCCCTAAGCCTTACCCTCAACTGTCCCCTAAACCTAACCCGTACGCTAACACTAACCCGCGCACTCACACGTACGCTAACCCTAAAGCGTTGTCGTACCCTCACCTGGACCCTAAACCGTCCCCATCCCCTAACCCTAACCCTAGCCTGAACCCTAACCCTAACCCTTCCACGAAGCCTTACCCTCACCCGTCCCCTAAACTTAACTCGTACACTAACACTAACCCATGACCTCACACGTACGCTCACCCTAAAGCGTTGTCGTACCCTCACCTGGACCCTAAACCGTCCCTGACCCCGTCCCCTAACCCTAACCCGAACCCTAACCCTAACCTTTCTCCGAAGCCTTACGCTCAACCGTCACCTAATCCTAACCCGTACGCTAACACTAACACGCGCCCTCACACGTACGCTCACCCTAAAGCGTTGTCGTACCCTCACCTGGACCCTAAACTGTCCCCGTCCCCTAACACTAACCCTAGCCTGAATCCTAACCCTAACCCTTCCCCGAAGCCTTACCCTCATCCGTCCCCTAATCCTAACCCGCAAGCTAACACTAACCCACGCCCTCACACGTACGCTCACCCTAAAGTGTTGTCGTACCCTCACCTGGACCCTAAACCGTCCCCGTCCCCTAACCCTAACCCTAGCCCGAACCCTAAACCTAAAACTTCCCCGAAGCCTTTCCCTCACCCGTCCCCTAATCGTAACCCGTACGCTAACACAAACCCGCGCCCTCACACGAACGCTCACCCTAAAGCGTTGTCGTACCCTCACCTGGAACCTAAAACGTCCCCGTTCCCTAACCCTAACCCTAGCCCGAACCCTAACCCTAACACTTCCCCGAAGCCTTACCCTCACCCGTCCCCTAAGCCTAACCCGTACGATAACACTAAACTGCGCCCTAACACGTATGCACACCCTAAAGCATTGTCGTACCCGCACCTGGACCCTATACCGTCCCCGTCCCTTAAACCTAACCCTAGCCCGAACCCTAAACGTAATCCTTCCCCGAAGCCTTACCCTCACCTGTCCCCTAATCCTAACCCGTACGCTAACACTAACCCGCGCCCTCACACGTACGCTCACCCTAAAGCTTTGTAGTACCCTCACCTGGACCCTAAACTGTCCCCGTCCCCTAACCCTAAACCTAGGCCGACACCTAACCCTAACCCTTCCCCGAAGCCTTAGCCTCACCCGTCCCCAATTCCTAACCCGAACGCTAACACTAACCCGCGCCCTCACACGTACACTCACCCTAAGGCGCTGTCGTACACTAACCTGGACCCTAAACCGTCCCCGTCCCCTAACCAAAACCCTAGCCCGAACCCTAAACGTAACCCTTCTTCGAAGCCTTACCCGCACCCGGCCCCTAATCCTAATCCGTACGCTAACACTAACACGCGCCCTCACACGTACGCTCACCCTAAAGCGTTGTCGTACTCTCACCTGGACCCTAAACGGTCCCCGTCACCTAACCCTAACCCTAGCCCGAACCCTAACCCTAACCCTTCCCCGAAGCCTTACACTCACCCGTCCCCTAATCCTATTCCGAACGCTAACACTAACCTGCGCCCTCACAGGTACGCTCACCCTAAAGCGTTACTGTACCCTCACCTGGACCCTAAACTGTCCCCGTCCCCTAACCCTAAACGTAGCCCGACCCTAACCCTAAACCTAATCCTTCCCCGAAGTCTTACCCTCACTCGTCCCCTAATTCTAACCCGTACGCTAACATTAACCCGCGCCCTCACACGAACGCTCACCGTAAAGAGTTGTCGTATCCTCACCTGGACCCTAAACCGTCCCCGTCCCCTAACCCTAACCCTAGCCCGAACCCTAATCCTAACCCTTCCACGAAGCCTTACCCTCACACGTCCCCTAATCCTAACCCGTACGCTAACACTAACCCACGCCCTCACACGTACGCTCACCCTAAAGCATTGTAATACACTCACCTGGACCCTAAACTGTCCCTGTCCCCTAACCCTAACCCTAGCCCGAACCCTAAACCTAACCCTTCCCCGAAGCCTTACCCTCACCCGTCCGCTAATCCTAACCCGTACGCTAACACTAACCCGTGTCCTCACACATACGCTCACCCTAAAGCGTTAACGTACCCTCACCTGGACCCTAAACCGTTCCCGTCCCCTAACCCTAATCCTAGCCCGAACCCCAGCCAGAACCCCAACCCTAACACTTCGCCGAAGCCTTACACTCACCCGTCCCCTAATCCTAACCCGTAAGCTAACACTAACCCGCGCCCTCACACGTACTCTCACCCTAAAGCGATGTCCTACCCTACCTGGAGCCTAAAGCGTCCCCATCCCCTAACCCTAACCCTAGCCCGAACCCTAACCCTAACCCTTCCCCGAAGCCTTACCCTCACCCGTCCCCTAATCGTAACCCGTACGCTAACACTAACCTGCACCCTCACACGTACGCTCATCCTAAAGCGTTGTCGTACCCTCACCTGGACACTATACCGTCCCCGTCCCCTAAACCTAACCCTAGCCCGAACCCTAACCCTAACCCTTCCCTGAAGCCTTACCCTCCCCCGTCCCCTAATCCTAACCCGTACGCTAACACTAACCCGCGCCCTCACACATACGCTCACCCTAAAGCGTTGTCGTACCCTCACCTGGACCCTAAACCGTCCCCGTCGCCTACCCCTAACCCTAGCCCGAACCGTAACCCTAACCCTTCCCAGAAGCCTTACCCTCCCCCGTCCCCTAATCCTAACCTGTACGCTAATACTAACCCGGGCCCTCACACGTACGCTCACCCTAAAGCGTTGTCGTACACTCACGTGGACCCTAAAACGTCCCCTAACCATAACCCTAGCCCGAACCCTAACCCTAACACTTCCCCGAAGCCTTACCCTCACCCGTCCCCAATTCCTATCCCGTACGCTAACAGTAACCCGCGCCCTCACACATACTCTCACACTAAAGCGTTGTCGTACCCTCACCTGGACCCTAAACCGTCCCCGTCCCCTAACCCTAACCCTAGCCCGAACCCTAAACCTAACCCTTCACCGATGCCTTACCCTCACCCGTCCGCTAATCCTAACCCGTACGCTAACACTACCCCGTGTCCTCACACGTACGCTCACCCTAAAGCGTTGTCGTACCCTCACCTGGAACCTAATCCGTCCCCGTCCCCTAACCCTAATCCTAGCCCGAACCCCAGCCCGAACACCAACCCTAACATTTCGCCGAAGCCTTACACTCACCCGTCCCCTAATCCTAACCCGTAAGCTAACACTAACCCGCGCCCTCACACGTACTCTCACCCTAAAGCGTTGTCCTACCCTACCTGGACCCTAAAGCGTACCCATCCCCTAACCCTAACCCTAGCCCGAACCCTAACCCTAACCCTTCCCCGAAGCCTTACCCTCACCCGTCCCCTAATCGTAACCCGTACGCTAACACTAACCTGCACCCTCACACGTACGCTCATCCTAAAGCGTTGTCGTACCCTCACCTGGACACTAAACCTTCCCCGTTCCCTAAACCTAACCCTAGCCCGAACCCTAACCCTAACCCTTCCCTGAAGCCATACCCTCATCCGTCCCCTAATCCTAACCCGTAAGCTAACACTAACCCGTGGCCTCACACGTACGCTCACCCTAAAGCGTTGTACCCTCACCTGGACCCAAAACCGTCCCCGTCTCCTAACCCTAACCCTAGCGCGCACTCTAACTCTAACCCTTCCCCGAAGCCTTACCCTCACCCGTCCCTTAATCCTAACCCGTACGCTAACACTAACCTGTGCCCTCACACGTACGCTCACCCTAAAGCGTTGTCGTACCCTCACTTGGACCCTAAACCGTCCCCGTCCCGAAACCCTAACCCTAGCCCGAATGCTAACCCTAACCGTTCACTGAAGCCTTACCCTCACCCGTCCCCTAATCGTAACCCGTACGCTAACACTAACCCGCGCCCTCACAAGTACGCTCACCCTAAAACGTTGTCGTACCCTCACCTGGACCCTAAACCGTCCCCGTCCCCGTCCCCTAACCCTAACCCGAACCCTAACCCTAACTTTCCCCGAAGCCTTACGCTCACACGTCCCCTAATCCTAACCCGTACACTAACACTAACCCGCGCCCTCACACGTACGCTCACCCTAAAGCGTTGTCGTGCCCTCACCTGGACCCTAAACCGTCCCCGTCCCCTAACCCTAACCCTAGCCCGAACCCTAACACTAACCCTTCCCCGAAGCCTTACCCTCACCCGTCCCCTAATCCTAAACCGTACGCTAACACTAACCCGCGCCCTCATACGTACGCTCACCCTAAAGCGTTGTCGTACCCCCACCTGGACCCTACACCCTCCCCGTCCCCTAACCCTAACCCTAGCCCGAACCCTAACCCTAACCCTTCCCCGAAGCCTGACCCTCACCCGTCCCATAATCCTAACCCGTACGCTGACACTAACCCGCGCCCTCACACGTACGCTCCCCCTAAAGCGTTGTCGTACCCTCACCTGGACCCTAAACCGTCCCCGTCCCCTAACCCTAGCCCGAACCCTAACCCTAACCCTTCCCCGAAGCCTGACCCTCACCCGTCCCCTAATCCTAACCCGTACGCTGACACTAACCCGCGCCCTCACACGTACGCTCCCCCTAAAGCGTTGTCGTACCCTCACCTGGACCCTAAACCGTCCCCGTCCCCTAACCCTAACCCTAGCCCGAACCCTAACCCTAACCCTTCCCCGAAGCCTGACCCTCACCCGTCCCCTAATCCTAACCCGTACGCTGACACTAACCCACGCCCTCACACGTACGCTCCCCCTAAAGCGTTGTCGTACCCTCACCTGGACCCTAAACCGTCCCCGTCCCCTAACCCTAACCCTAGCCCGAACCCTAACCCTAACCCTTCCCCGAAGCCTGACCCTCACCCGTCCCCTAATCCTAACCCGTACGCTGACACTAAACCGCGCCCTCACACGTACGCTCCCCCTATAGCGTTGTCGTACCCTCACCTGGACCCTAAACCGTCCCCGTCCCCTAACCCTAACCCTAGCCCGAACCCTAACCCTAACCCTTCCCCGAAGCCTGACCCTCACCCGTCCCCTAATCCTAACCCGTACGCTGACACTAACCCGCGCCCTCACACGTACGCTCCCCCTAAAGCGTTGTCGTACCCTCACCTGGACCCTAAACCGTCCCCGTCCCCTAACCCTAACCCTAGCCCGAACCCTAACCCTAACCCTTCCCCGAAGCCTGACCCTCACCCGTCCCCTAATCCTAACCCGTACGCTGACACTAACCCGCGCCCTCACACGTACGCTCCCCCTAAAGCGTTGTCGTACCCTCACCTGGACCCTAAACCGTCCCCGTCCCCTAACCCTAACCCTAGGCCGAACCCTAACCCTAACCCTTCCCCGAAGCCTGACCCTCACCCGTCCCCTAATCCTAACCCGTACGCTGACACTAACCTGCGCCCTCACACGTACGCTCCCCCTAAAGCGTTGTCGTACCCTCACCTGGACCCTAAACCGTCCCCGTCCCCTAACCCTAACCCTAGCCCGAACCCTAACCCTAACCCTTCCCCGAAGCCTGACCCTCACCCGTCCCCTAATCCTAACCCGTACGCTGACACTAACCCGCGCCCTCACACGTACGCTCCCCCTAAAGCGTTGTCGTACCCTCACCTGGACCCTAAACCGTCCCCGTCCCCTAACCCTAACCCTAGCCCGAACCCTAACCCTAACCCTTCCCCGAAGCCTGACCCTCACCCGTCCCCTAATCCTAACCCGTACGCTGACACTAACCCGCGCCCTCACACGTACACTCCCCCTAAAGCGTTGTCGTACCCTCACCTGGACCCTAAACCGTCCCCGTCCCCTAAACCTAACCCTAGCCCGAACCCTAACCCTAACGCTTCCCTGAAGCCTGACCCTCACCCGTCCCCTACTCCTAACCCGTACGCTGACACTAACCCGCGCCCTCACACGTACGCTCCCCCTAAAGCATTGTCGTACCCTCACCTGGACCCTAAACCGTCCCCGTCCCCTAACCCTAACCCTAGCCCGAACCCTAACCCTAACCCTTCCCCGAAGCTTGACCCTCACCCGTCCCCTAATCCTAACCCGTACGCTGACACTAACCCGCGCCCTCACACGTACGCTCCCCCTAAAGCGTTGTCGTACCCTCACATGGACCCTAAACCGTCCCCGTCCCCTAACCTTAACCCTAGCCCGAACCCTAACCCTAACACTTCCCCGAAGCCTGACCCTCACCCTTCCCCTAATCCTAACCCGTACGCTGACACTAACCCGCGCCTTCACACGTACGCTCCCAGTAAAACGTTGTCGTACCCTCACCTGGACCCTAAACCGTCCCCGTCCCCTAACCCTAACCCTAGCCCGAACCCTAACCCTAACCCTTCCCCAAAGCCTGACACTAACCCGTCCCCTAATCCTAACCCGTACGCTGACACTAACCCGCGCCCTCACACGTACACTCCCCCTAAAGCGTTGTCGTACCCTCACCTGGACCCTAAACCGTCCCCGTCCCCGAACACTAACCCTAGCCCGAACCCTAACCCTAACCCTTCCCCGAAGCCTTATCCTCACCCGTCCCCTAAACCTAACCGGTACGCTAACACTAACCTGCTCCCTCACACGTACGCTCACCCTAAAGCGTTGTCGTACCCTCACCTGGACCCTAAACCGTCCCCGTACCCTAACCCTAACCCTAGCCCGAGCCCTAACCCTAACACTTCCCTGAAGCCTTACCCTCACCCGTCCCCTAATCCTAACCCGTAAGCTAACACTAATCCGTGCTCTCACAGGTATGCTCACCCTAAAGCCTTGTACCGTAACCTGGACCCAAAACCGTCCCCGTCCCCTAACCCTAACCCTAGCCCGAGCCCTAACCCTAACACTTCCCTGAAGCCTTACCCTCACCCATCCCCTAATCCTAACCCGTACGCTAACACTAACCCGTGCCCTCACACGTATGCTCACCCTAAAGCGTTGTCGTACCCTCACCTGGACCCTAAAACGTCCCCTAACCCTACCCCTAGCCAGAACCCTAACCTTAACCCTTTCCCGAAGCCTTACTCTCACCCGTCCCCAAATCCTAACCCATAAGCTAACACTAACCGGCACCGTCACACGTACGCTCACCCTAAAGCGTTGTCGTACCCGCACCTGGACCCTAAACCGTGCCCGACCCCTAACCCTAACCCTCGCCTGAACCCTAACCCTAACCCTAACCCTTGCCCGAAGCCTTACACTCACCCGTCCCCTAATCCTAACCCGTACGCTAACATTAACCCGCACCCTCACACGTACGTTCACCGTAAAGCGTTGTCGTACCTTCACCTGGACCCTAAACCGTCCCTGTCCCCTAACCCTAACCCTACCCCGAACCCTAACCCTAACACTTCCGCGAAGCCTTACCCTCACCCGTCCCCTAATCCTAACCCGTACACTAACACTAACCCGCGCCCTCATACGTACGCTCACCCTAAAGGGTTGTCGTACGCTCACTTGGACGCTAAACCGTCTCCGTCCCCGTCCCCTAACCCTAGCCTTAACCCTAACCCTAATCCTTCCCCGAAGCCTTACCCTCACCCGTCCCCTAATCCTAACCAGTACGCTACCACTAACCTTCGTCCTCACACGTACGATCACCCTAAAGCGTTCTCGTACCCTCACCTGGTCCCTTAACGGTCCCTGTCCCCTAACCCTAACCCTAGCCGGAACCCTAACCCTGAACCTTCCCGGAAGCCTTACAGTCACCCGTCCCCTTATCCTAACCCGTACGCTAACACTAACCCGCGCCCTCACATGTACGCTCACCCTAAAGCGTTGTCATACCCTCAACTGGACCCTAAACCTTCCCCGTCCCCTAACACTAACCATAGCCCGAACCCTAACCATAACCCTTCCCCAAAGCCTTACCCTCACCCGTCCCCTAATCCTAACCCGTACGCTAAAACTAACCCGCGACCTTATACGTACGCTCACCCTAAAGCGTTGTCATACCCTACCTGGACCCTAAACCGTCCCCGTCCTGTAACCCTAACCCTAGACCGAACCCTAACCCTAACCCTTCCTCGAAGCCTTACCCTCACCTATTCCCTAATCGTAACCCGTACGCTAACACTAACCCGCGCCCTCACACGTACGCTCACCCTAAAGCGTTGTCGTACACTCACCTGGACCCTAAACCGTCCACGTCCCCTAACCATAAGCCTAGCCCGAACCCTAACCCTAACCCTTCCCCGAAGCCTTACCCTCACCCGTCCCCAATTCCTAACCCGTACGCTAATATTAACCCGCGCCCTCACACGTACGCTCAACGTAAAGCGTTGTCGTAAACTCACCTGGACCCTAAACCGTCCCCGTCCCCTAACCCTAACCCTAGGCAGAACCCTAACCCTAACCCTTCCCTGAAGCCTTACCCTCACCCGTCCCCTAATCCTAACCCGTACGCTAACACTAACCCGCGCCCTCACACGTACGCTCTCCCTAAAGCGTTGTCGTACCCTCACCTGGACCCTAAACCGTCCCCGTCCCCTAACCCTAACCCTAGCCCGAACCCTAACCCTAACCCTTCCCCGAAGCCTTACCCTCACCCGTCCCCAATTCCTAACCCGTACGCTAACACATAACCGCGCCCTCACACGTACGCTCACCCTAAAGTGCTGTCGTACCCTAACCTGGACCCTAAACCGTCCCCGTCCCCGTCCCCTAACCCTAGCCCGAACCCTAAACCTAACCCTTCCTCGAAGCCTTACCCTCACCCGTCCCCTAATCCTAATAGGTACGCTAACACTAACCCGCGCCCTCATTCGTACACTCACCCTAAAGCGTTGTCGTACCCTCATCTGGACCGAAAACCGTCCCCATCCCCTAACCCTAACCGTAGCCCAAACTCTAACCCTAACCCTTCCCCGAAGCCTTACCCTCACCCGTTCCCCTAATCCTATTCCGAACGCTAACACTAACCCGTGCCCTCACACGTACGCTCACCCTAAAGCTTTATCGTACCCTCACCTGGACCCTAAACCGTCCCCGTCCCCTAACCCTAACCATAGCCCTAACCCTAAACGTAACCCTTCCTCGAAGCCTTACCCTCACCCGTTCCCTAATCCTAACCCGTACGCTAACACTAACCTGTGCCCTCACAAGTATGCTCACCCTAAAGCGTTGTACCCTCACCTGGTCCCAAAACCATCCACGTCCCCTAACCCTAACCCTAGTGCGAACCCTAACTTTAACCCTTCCCCGAAGCCTTACCCTCACCCATCCCCTAATCCTAACCCGTACGCTAACACTAACCCGTGCTGGAACACTTACGCTCACCCTAAAGCGTTGTCGTACCCTCACCTGGACCCTAACACGTGCCTGTCCCGTAACCCTAACCCTAGCCCGAACCCTAACCCTAACCCTTCCCCGAAGCCTTACCCTCACCTGTCCCCTAATTCTAACCCGTACGCTAACACTAAACCGTGCCCTCACACGTACGCTCACCCTAAAGCGTTGTCGTACCCTCACCTGGACCCTAAACCGTCCCCGACCCCTAATCCTAACCCTCCCCTGAACCCTAACCCTAACCCTTCCCCGAAGCCTTACACTCACACGTCCCCTAATCCTAAACCGTACGCTAACACTAACCCGCGCCCTCACACGTACGCTCACCCTAAAGCGTTGTCGTACCCTCACCTGGACCATAAACCGTCCCCGACCCCTAACCCTAAACCTCGCCTGAACCCTAACCCTAACCCTTGCCCGAAGCCTTACCCTCACCCGTCCCCTAATCCTAAACCGTACGCTAACACTAACCCACGCCCTCACACGTACGCTCACCCTAAAGCGTTGTCATACCCTCACCTGGACCCTAAACTGTCCCCGTCCCCTAACACTAACACCAGCCCGAACGTAACCCTAACCCTTCCCCGAAGCCTTACCCTCACCCGTCCCCTAATCCTAACCCGTACGCTAACACTAACCCGCACCCTCACACGTACGCTCACCCTAAAGCGTTGTCGTACCCTCACCTGCACCCTAAACCGTCCCCGTCCCCTAACCCTAACCCTAGCCCGAAACCTAACACTTCCCCGAAGCCCTACCCTCACCCGTCCCCTAATGCTCACCGGTACTCTAACACTAACCCGCGCCCTAACAAGTACGCTCACCCTAAAGCGCTGTTGTACCCTCACCTGGACCGTAAACCGTCCCTGTCCCCTAACCCTAACCCTAGCTCGAACCCTAACCCTAAACCTTACCCGAAGCCTTACCCTCACCCGTCCCCTAATCCTAACCCGTACGCTAACACTAACCCGCGCCCTCACACGTACGCTCACCCTAAAGCGTTCTCATACCCTCACCTGGACCCTAAACCATCCCCGTCCCCTAACCGTAACCCTAGCCCGAACTCTAACCGTAACCCTTCCCCGAAGCCTTACACTCACCCGTCGCCTAATCCTAACCCGTACGCTAACACTAACCCTCACCCTCACACGTACGCTCACCGTAAAGCATTGTCGTACCCTCACCTTGACCCTAAACCGTCCCCGTCCTCTAACCCTAATCCTAGCCCGAACCCTAACCCTAACACTTCACCGAAGCCTTACACTCAGCCGTCCCCTAATCCTAACCCGTACGCTAACACTAACCCGTGCCCTCACAGGTACGCTCACCCTAAAGCGTTGTCGTGCCCTCACCTGGACCCTAAACCATCCCCGTCCCCTAACCGTAACCCTAGCCCGAACCGTAACCCTAACCCTTTCCCGAAGCCTTACTCTAATCCGTCCCCTAATCCTAACCCGTACGCTAACACAAACCCGCCCCCTCACACGTACGCTCACCCTAAAGCGTTGTCGTACCCTCACCTGGACCCTAAACCGTCCCCGTCCCCTAACCCTAACCCTATCCCGAAACCTAACCCTAACGCTTCCCCGAAGCCTTACCCTCACCCGTCCCCTAATCCTAACGCGTACGCTAAGAATAAGCCACGCCCTCACACGCACGCTCACCCTAAAGCGTTGTCGTACCCTCACCTGGACCCTAAACCGTCCCCGTCCCCTAACCCTAACCCTAGCCTGAACCCTAACCCTAACCCTTCCCCGAAGCCTTACCCGCACCCGTCCCCTAATCCTAACCCGTACGCTAACACTAACCCATGCCCTCACACGTACGCTCACCCTAAAGCGTTGTACCCTCACCTTGAACCTAAACCGTCCCCGTCCCCTAACCCTAACCCTAGCCGGAACCCTAACCCTAACCCTTCCCGAAGCCTTACCCTCACCCGTCCCCTAATTCTAACCCGTACGCTAACACTAAACCGCGGTCTCACACTTACGCTCACCCTAAAGCATTGTCGTACCCTCACCTGGACCCTAAACCATCCCCGTCCCCTAAACGTAACCCTAGCCCGAACCCTAACCCTAACCCTTCCCCGAAGCCTTACCCTCACACGTCCCCTAATCCTAACCCGTACGCTAACACTAACCCACACCCTCACACGTATGCTCACCGTAAATCGTTGTCGTACCCTCACCTGGACCCTAAACCGTCCCAGTCCCCTACCCTAACCCTAGCCCGAACCCTAACCCTAACCCTTCCCCGAAGCCTTACCCTCAGCCGTCCCCTAATCCTAACCCGTACGCTAACACTAACCCGTGCCCTCACACGTACACTCACGGTAAAGCGTTGTCGTACCCTCACCTGGACCCTAAACTGTCCCCGTCCCCTAACCTTAACCCTAGCCCGAACCGTAACCCTAACCCTTCCCCGAAGCCTTACCCTCACCCGTCCCCTAATCCTAACCCGTACGCTAACACTAACCTGCGCCCTCACACGTACGCTCAACCTAAAGCATTGTCGTACCCTCACCTGGACCCTAAACCGTCCCGTCCCCTAACGCTAACTCTATCCCGAACCGTAACCCTAACCCTTCCCTGAAGCGTTACCCTCACCCGTCCCCTAATCCTAACCCGTACGCTAACACTAAACCGCGGTCTCACACTTACGCTCACTGAAAAGCATTGTCGTACCCTCATCTGGACCCTAAACCGTCCCCGTCCCCTAATCCTAACCCTAGCCCGAAACCTAACCCTAACCCTTCCCCGAAGCCTTACCCTGACGGGTCCCCTAATCCTAACGCGTACGCTAACACTAAGCCACGCCCTCACACGTACGCTCACCATAAATCGTTGTCGTACCCTCACCTGGACCCTAAACCGTACCGTCCCCTAACCCTAACCCTAGCCTGAACCCTAAGACTTCTCCGAAGCCTTACCCTCACCTGTCCCCTAATCCTAACCGGTACGCTAACACTAACCCGCGTCCTAACACGTACGCTCACCCTAAAGCGTTGCTGTACCCTCACCTGGACCCTAAACCGGCCCCATCCCCTAACCCTAACCCTAGCCCGAACCCTAACCCTAACCCTTCCCCGAAGCTTTACCCGCAGCCCTCCCCTAATCCTAACCCGTACGCTAACACTAAACCGCGGTCTCACACTTACGCTCACCCTAAAGCATTGTCGTACCCTCACCTGGACCCTAAACCATCCCCGTCCCCTAACCGTAACCCTAGCCCGAACCCTAACCCTAACCCTTCCCCGAAGCCTTACCTTCACACGTCCCCTAAACCTAACCCGTACGCTAACAGTAAGCCGCGCCCTCACACGTACGCTCACCCTAAAGCATTGTCGTACCCTCACCTGGACCCTAAACCGTCCCCGTCCCCTAACCCTAACCCTAGCCTGAAACCTAACCCTAACCCTTCCCCGAAGCCCTACCCTCACCCGTCCCCTAACACTCACTGGTACGCTAACACTAACCCGCGCCCTAACAACTACGCTCACCCTAAAGCGTTGTTGTACCCTCACCTGGACCCTATACCGTCCCCGTCCCCTAACCCTAACCCTAGCTCGAACCCTAACCCTAAACCTTACCCGAAGCCTTACACTCACCCGTCCTCTAATCCTAACCCGTACGCTAACACTAACCCACGCCCTCACACGTACGCTCACCCTAAAGCGTTGTCGTACCCTCACCTGGACCCTAAACCGTCCCCGTCCCCTAACCCTAACCCTAGCCTGAACCCTAACCCTAACCCTTCCCCGAAGCCTTACCCTGACCCGTCCCCTAATCCTAATGCGTACGCTAACACTAAGCCACGCCCTCACACGTACGCTCACCATAAAGCGTTGTCGTACCCTCACCTGGACCCTAAACCGTCCCCGTCCCCTAACCCTAACCCTAGCCCGAAACCTAACACTTCCCCGAAGCCTTACCCTCACCCGTCCCCTAAACCTAACCGGTACGCTAACACTAACCCGCGTCCTAACACGTACGCTCACCCTAAAGCGTTGTTGTACTCTCACCTGGACCCTAAACCGTCCCCGTCCCTGTCCCCTAACCCTAACCCGAACCCTAACCCTGACCTTTCCCCGAAGCCTTACGCTCACCCGTCCCCTATTCGTAACCTGTACGCTAACACTAACACGCGCCCTCACACGTACGCTCACCCTAAAGCGCTGTCGTACCCTCACCTGGACCCTAAACCGTCCCCGTCCCCTAACCCTAACCCTAGCCTGAACCCTAACCCTAACCCTTGCCCGAAGCCTTACCCGCACCCGTCCCCTAATCCTAACCCGTACGCTAACACTAACCCGTGCCCTCACACGTACGCTCACCCTAAAGCGTTGTACCCTCACCTGGACCATAAATCGTCCCCGACCCCTAACCCTAAACCTCGCCTGAACCCTAACCCTAACCCTTGCCCGAAGCCTTACCCTCACCCGTCCCCTAATCCTAAACCGTACGCTAACACTACCCCACGCCCTCACACGTACGCTCATCCTAAAGCGTTGTCATACCCTCATCTGGACCCTAAACCGTCCCCGACCCCTAACCCTAACCCTAGCCCGAACTGTAAACCTAACCCTTCCCCGAAGCCTTACCCTCACCTGTCCCCTAATCCTAACCCGTACGCTAACACTAACCCGTGCCCTCACACGTACGCTCACCCTAAAGCGTTGTCGTACCCTCACCTGGACCATAAACTGTCCCCGTCCCCTAACACTAACACTAGCCCGAACGTAACCCTAACCCTTCCCCGAAGCCTTACCCTCACCCGTCCCCTAATCCTAACCCGTACGCTAACACTAACCCGCACCCTCACACGTACGCTCACCCTAAAGCGTTGTCGTACCCTCACCTGCACCCTAAACCGTCCCCGTCCCCTAACCCTAACCCTAGCCCGAAACCTAACACTTCCCCGAAGCCCTACCCTCACCCGTCCCCTAATGCTCACCGGTACTCTAACACTAACCCGCGCCCTAACAAGTACGCTCACCCTAAAGCGCTGTTGTACCCTCACCTGGACCCTAAACCGTCCCTGTCCCCTAACCCTAACCCTAGCTCGAACCCTAAACCTAAACCTTACCCGAAGCCTTACCCTCACCCGTCCCCTAATCCTAACCCGTACGCTAACACTAACCCGCGCCCTCACACGTACGCTCACCCTAAAGCGTTCTCATACCCTCACCTGGACCCTAAACCATCCCCGTCCCCTAACCGTAACCCTAGCCCGAACCCTAACCGTAACACTTCCCCGAAGCCTTACACTCACCCGTCGCCTAATCCTAACCCGTACGCTAACACTAACCCTCACCCTCACACGTACGCTCACCGTAAAGCATTGTCGTACCCTCACCTTGACCCTAAACCGTCCCCGTCCTCTAACCCTAATCCTAGCCCGAACCCTAACCCTAACACTTCACCGAAGCCTTACACTCAGCCGTCCCCTAATCCTAACCCGTACGCTAACACTAACCCGTGCCCTCACACGTACACTCACGCTAAAGCGTTGTCGTACCCTCACCTGGACCCTAAACTGTCCCCGTCCCCAAACCCTAACCCTAAGCCGAACCGTAACCCTAACCCTTTCCCGAAGCCTTACTCTAACCCGTCCCCTAATCCTAACCCGTACGCTAACACTAACCCGCCCTCTCACACGTACGCTCACCCTAAAGCGTTGTCGTACCCTCACCTGGACCCTAAACCGTCCCGTCCCCTAACGCTAACTCTAGCCCGAACCCTAACCCTAACCCTTCCCTGAAGCCTTACCCTCAACTGTCCCCTAATCCTAAACCGTACGCTAACACTAAACCGCGGTCTCACACTTACGCTCACCCTAAAGCGTTGTCGTACCCTCACTTTGACCCTAAACCGTCCCCGTCCCCTAACCGTAACCCTAGCCCGAACCCTAACCCTAACCCTTCCCCGAAGCTTTACCCGCAGCCCTCCCCTAATCCTAACCCGTACGCTAACACTAAACCGCGGTCTCACACTTACGCTCACCCTAAAGCATTGTCGTACCCTCACCTGGACCCTAAACCGTCCCCGTCCCTGTCCCCTAACCCTAACCCGAACCCTAACCCTGACCTTTCCCCGAAGCCTTACGCTCACCCGTCCCCTATTCGTAACCTGTACACTAACACTAACACGTGCCCTCACACGTACGCTCACCCTAAAGCGCTGTCGTACACTCACCTGGACCCTAAACCCTCCCCGTCCCCTAACCCTAACCCTTGCCTGCACCATAACCCTAACCCTTCCCCGAAGCCTTACCCTCACCTGTCCCCTAATCCTAAACCGTACGCTAACACTAACCCACGCCCTCACACGTACGCTCACCCTAAAGCGTTGTCATACCCTCATCTGGACCCTAAACCGTCCCCGACCCCTAACCCTAACCCTAGCCCGAACCGTAAACCTAACCCTTCCCCGAAGCCTTACCCTCACCTGTCCCCTAATCCTAACCCGTACGCTAACACTAACCCGTGCCCTCACACGTACGCTCACCCTAAAGCGTTGTCGTACCCTCACCTGGACCCTAAACTGTCCCCGTCCCCTAACACTAACACTAGCCCGAACGTAACCCTAACCCTTCCCCGAAGCCTTACCCTCACCCGTCCCCTAATCCTAACCCGTACGCTAACACTAACCCGTGCCCTCACACGTACGCTCACCCTAAAGCGTTGTCGTACCCTCACCTGCACCGTAAACCGTCCCCGTCCCCTAACCCTAACCCTAGCCCGAAACCTAACACTTCCCCGAAGCCCTACACTCACCCGTCCCCTAATGCTCACCGGTACTCTAACACTAACCCGCGCCCTAACAAGTACGCTCACCCTAAAGCGCTGTTGTACCCTCACCTGGACCCTAAACCGTCCCTGTCCCCTAACCCTAACCCTAGCTCGAACCCTAACCCTAAAACTTACCCGAAGCCTTACCCTCACCCGTCCCCTAATCCTAACCCGTACGCTAACACTAACCCGCGCCCTCACACTTACGCTCACCCTAAAGCGTTCTCATACCCTCACCTGGACCCTAAACCATCCCCGTCCCCTAACCGTAACCCTAGCCCAAACCCTAACCGTAACCCTTCCCCGAAGCCTTACACTCACCCGTCGCCTAATCCTAACCCGTATGCTAACACTAACCCTCACCCTCACACGTACGCTCACCGTAAAGCATTGTCGTACCCTCACCTTGACCCTAAACCGTCCCCGTCCTCTAACCCTAATCCTAGCCCGAACCCTAACCCTAACACTTCACCGAAGCCTTGCACTCAGCCGTCCCCTAATCCTAACCCATACGCTAACACTAACCCGTGCCCTCACACGTACACTCACGCTAAAGCGTTGTCGTACCCTCACCTGGACCCTAAACTGTCCCCATCCCCAAACCCTAACCCTAGCCCGAACCGTAACCCTAACCCTTTCCCGAAGCCTTACTCTAACCCGTCCCCTAATCCTAACACGTACGCTAACACTAACCCGCCCCCTCACACGTACGCTCACCCTAAAGCGTTGTCGTACCCTCACCTGGACCCTAAACCGTCCCGTCCCCTAACGCTAACTCTAGCCCGAATCCTAACCCTAACCCTTCCCTGAAGCCTTACCCTCAACTGTCCCCTAATCCTAAACCGTACGCTAACACTAAACCGCGGTCTTACACTTACGCTCACCCTAAAGCGTTGTCGTACCCTCACCTGGACCCTAAACCGTCCCCGTCCCCTAACCCTAACCCTATCCCGAAACCTAACCCTAACGCTTCCCCGAAGCCTTACCCTCATCCGTCCCCTAATCCTAACGCGTACGCTAAGAATAAGCCACGCCCTCACATGCACGCTCACCCTAAAGCGTTGTCGTACCCTCACCTGGACCCTAAACCGTCCCCGTCCCCTAACCCTAACCCTAGCCTGAACCCTAACCCTAACCCTTCCCCGAAGCCTTACCCGCACCCGTCCCCTAAACCTAACCCGTACGCTAACACTAACCCATGCCCTCACACGTACGCTCACCCTAAAGCGTTGTACCCTCACCTGGACCCTAAACCGTCCCCGTCCCCTAACCCTAACCCTAGCCGGAACCCTAACCCTAACCCTTCCCGAAGCCTTACCCTCACCCGTCCCCTAATCCTAACCCGTACGCTAACACTAACCTGCGCCCTCACACGTACGCTCAACCTAAAGCATTGTCGTACCCTCACCTGGACCCTAAACCGTCCCGTCCCCTAACGCTAACTCTAGCCCGAACCGTAACCCTAACCCTTCCCTGAAGCGTTACCCTCACCCGTCCCCTAATCCTAACCCGTACGCTAACACTAAACCGGGGTCTCACACTTACGCTCACTGAAAAGCATTGTCGTACCCTCATCTGGACCCTAAACCGTCCCCGTCCCCTAATCCTAACCCTAGCCCGAAACCTAACCCTAACCCTTCCCCGAAGCCTTACCCTGACCCGTCCCCTAATCCTAACGCGTACGCTAACACTAAGCCACGCCCTCACACGTACGCTCACCATAAAGCGTTGTCGTACCCTCACCTGGACCCTAAACCGTACCGTCCCCTAACCCTAACCCTAGCCTGAACCCTAAGACTTCTCCGAAGCCTTACCCTCACCTGTCCCCTTATCCTAACCGGTACGCTAACACTAACCCGCGTCCTAACACGTACGCTCACCCTAAAGCGTTGCTGTACCCTCACCTGGACCCTAAACCGGCCCCGTCCCCTAACCCTAACCCTAGCCCGAACCCTAACCCTAACCCTTCCCCGAAGCTTTACCCGCAGCCCTCCCCTAATCCTAACCCGTACGCTAACACTAAACCGCGGGCTCACACTTACGCTCACCCTAAAGCATTGTCGTACCCTCACCTGGACCCTAAACCATCCCCGTCCCCTAACCGTAACCCTAGCCCGAACCCTAACCCTAACCCTTCCCCGAAGCCTTACCTTCACACGTCCCCTAAACCTAACCCGTACGCTAACAGTAAGCCGCGCTCTCACACGTACGCTCACCCTAAAGCATTGTCGTACCCTCACCTGGACCCTAAACCGTCCCCGTCCCCTAACCCTAACCCTAGCCTGAAACCTAACCCTAACCCTTCCCCGAAGCCCTACCCTCACCCGTCCCCTAACGCTCACTGGTACGCTAACACTAACCCGCGCCCTAACAAGTACGCTCACCCTAAAGCGTTGTTGTACCCTCACCTGGACCCTATACCGTCCCCGTCCCCTAACCCTAACCCTAGCTCGAACCCTAACCCTAAACCTTACCCGAAGCCTTACACTCACCCGTCCCCTAATCCTAACCCGTACGCTAACACTAACCCACGCCCTCACACGTACGCTCACCCTAAAGCGTTGTCGTACCCTCACCTGGACCCTAAATCGTCCCCGTCCCCTAACCCTAACCCTAGCCTGAACCCTAACCCTAACCCTTCCCCGAAGCCTTACCCGCACCCGTCCCCTAATCCTAACCCGTACGCTAACACTAACCCGTGCCCTCACACGTACGCTCACCCTAAAGCGTTGTACCCTCACCTTGACCCTAAACCGTCCCCGTCCCCTAAACCTAACCCTAGCCCGAACCGTAACCCTAACCCTTCCCCGAAGCCTTACCCTCACCCGTACCCTAATCCTAACCAGTACGCTAACACTAACCCGCGCCCTCACACTTACGCTCACCCTAAAACATTGTCGTACCCTCACCTGGACCCTAAACCGTCCCGTCCCCTGACGCTAACTCTAGCCCGAACGCTAACCCTAAACCTTCCCTGAAGCCTTACCCTCACCCGTCCCCTAATCCTAACCCGTACGCTAACACTAAACTGCGGTCTCACACTTACGCTCACCCTAAAGCATTGTCGTCCTCTCACCTGGACCCTAAACCGTCCCCGTCCCCTATCCCTAACCCTAACACTTCCCCGAAGCCTTACCCTCACCCGTCCCCTAATCCCAAACGGTACGCTAACACTATCCCGCTTCTTAACACGTACGCTCACCCTAAAGCATTGTCGTACCCTCACCTGGACCTTAAACCATCCCCATCCCCTAACCGTAACCCTAGCCCGAACCCTAACCCTAACCCTTCCCCGAAACCTTACTCTCACACGTCCCCTAATCCTAACCCGTACGCTAACACTAACCCACACCCTCACACATATGCTCATCGTAAATCGTTGTCGTACCCTAACCTGGACGCTAAACCGTCCCCGTCCCCTAACCCTAACCCTAGCACGAACCCTAACCCTAACCCTTCCCCGAAGCCTTACCCTCACCCATCCCCTTATCCTAACCCGTACGCTAACACTAACCCGTGCTCTCACACTTACGCTCACCCTAAAGCGATGTCGTACCCTCACCTGGACCCTAAACTGTCCCCATCCCCTAACCCTAACCCTAGCCCGAACCCTAACCCTAACCCTTCCCCGAAGCCTTACCCTCACACTTCACCTAATCCTAACCCGTACGCTAACACTAACCCACACCCTCACACGATTGCTCACCGTAAATCGTTGTCGTACCCTAACCTGGACCCTAAACCGTCCCCGTCCCGAAACCCTAACCTTAGCCCGAACCCTAACCCTAACCTTTCCCCGAAGCCTGACCCTCACCCGTCCCCTAATCCTAACCCGTACGCTGACACTAACCCGCGCCCTCACACGTACGCTCCCCCTAAAGCGTTGACGTACCCTCACCTGGACCCTAAACCGTCCCCGTCCCCTAACCCTAACCCTAGCCCGAACCCTAACCCTAACCCTTCCCCGAAGCCTGAACCTCACCCGTCCCCTAATCCTAACCCGTACGCTGACACTAACCCGCGCCCTCACACGTACGCTCCCCCTAAAGCGTTGTCGTACCCTCACCTGGACCCTAAACCGTCCCCGTCCCCTAACCTTAACCCTAGCCCGAACCCTAACCCTAACCCTTCCCCGAAGCCTGACCCTCACCCGTCCCCTAATCCTAAACCGTACGCTGACACTAACCCGCGCCCTCACACGTACGCTCCCCCTAAAGCGTTGTCGTACCCTCACCTGGACCCTAAACCGTCCCCGTCCCCTAACCCTAACCCTAGCCCGAACCCTAACCCTAACCCTTCCCCGAAGCCTGACCCTCACCCGTCCCCTAATCCTAACCCGTACGCTGACACTAACCCGCGCCCTCACACGTACGCTCCCCCTAAAGCGTTGTCGTACCCTCACCTGGACCCTAAACCGTCCCCGTCCCCTAACCCTAACCCTAGCCCGAACCCTAACCCTAACCCTTCCCCGAAGCCTGACCCTCACCCGTCCCCTAATCCTAACCCGTACGCTGACACTAACCCGCGCCCTCACACGTACGCTCCCCCTCAAGCGTTGTCGTACCCTCACCTGGATCCTAAACCGTCCCCGTCCCCTAACCCTAACCCTAGCCCGAACCCTAACCCTAACCCTTCCCCGAAGCCTGACCCTCACCCGTCCCCTAATCCTAACCCGTACGCTGACACTAACCCGCGCCCTCACACGTACGCTCCCCCTAAAGCGTTGTCGTACCCTCACCTGGACCCTAAACCGTCCCCGTCCCCTAACCCTAACCCTAGCCCGAACCCTAACCCTAAACCTTCCCCGAAGCCTGACCCTCACCCGTCCCCTAATCCTAACCCGTACGCTGACACTAACCCGCGCCCTCACACGTACGCTTCCCCTAAAACGTTGTCGTACCCTCACCTGGACCCTAAACCGTCCCCGTCCCCTAACCCTAACCCTAGCCCGAACCCTAACCCTAACCCTTCCCCGAAGCCTGACCCTCACCCGTCCCCTAATCCTAACCCGTACGCTGACACTAACCCGCGCCCTCATACGTACGCTCCCTCTAAAGCGTTGTCGTACCCTCACCTGGACCCTAAACCGTCCCCGTCCCCTAACCCTAACCCTAGCCCGAACCCTAACCCTAACCCTTCCCCGAAGCCTGACTCTCACCCGTCCCCTAATCCTAACCCGTACGCTGACACTAACCAGCGCCCTCACACGTACAGTCCCCCTAAAGCGTTGTCGTACCCTCACCTGGAACCTAAACCGTCCCCGTCCCCGAACCCTAACCCTAGCCCGAACCCTAACCCTAACCCTTCCCCGAAGCCTGAAGCTCACCCGTCCCCTAACCCTAACCCGTACGCTGACACTAACCCGCGCCCTCAAACGTACGCTCCCCCTAAAGCGTTGTCGTACCCTCACCTGGACCCTAAACCCTCCCCGTCCCCTAATCCAAAACCTAGCCCGAACCCTAACCCTAACCCTTCCCCGAAGCCTGACCCTCACCCGTCCCCTAATCCTAACCCGTATACTGACACTAACCCGCGCCCTCACACGTACGCTCCCCCTAAAGCGTTGTCGTACCCTCACTTGGACCCTAAACCGTCCCCGTCCCCTAACCCTAACCCTAGCCCGAACCCTAACCCTAACCCTTCCCCGAAGCCTGACCCTCACCCGTCCCCTACTCCTAACCCGTACGCTGACTCTAACCCGTGCCCTCACACGTACGCTCCCCCTAAAGCGTTGTCGTACCCTCACCTGGACCCTAAACCGTCCCCGTCCCCTAACCCTAAACCTAGCCCGAACCCTAACCCTAACCCTTCCCCGAAGCCTGACCCTCACCCGTCCCCTAATCCTAACCCGTACGCTGACACTAACCCGCGCCCTCACACGTACGCTCCCTCTAAAGCGTTGTCGTACCCTCACCTGGACCCTAAACCGTCCCCGTCCCCTAACCCTAACCCTAGCCCGAACCCTAACCCTAACCCTTCCCCGAAACCTGACCCTCACCCGTCCCCTAATCGTAACCCGTACGCTGACACTAACCCGCGCCCTCACACGTACGCTCCCCCTAAAGCGTTGTCGTACCCTCACCTGGACCCTAAACCGTCCCCGTCCCCTAACCCTAACCCTAGCCCGAACCCTAACCCTAACCCTTCCCCGAAGCCTGACCCTCACCCGTCCCCTAATCCTAACCCGTACGCTGACACTAACCCGCGCCCTCACACGTACGCTCCCCCTAAAGCGTTGTCGTACCCTCACCTGGACCCTAAACCGTCCCCGTCCCCTAACCCTAACCCTAGCTCGAACCCTAACCCTAAACCTTACCCGAAGCCTTACCCTCACCCGTCCCCTAATCCTAACCCGTACGCTAACACTAACCCGCGCCCTCACACGTACGCTCCCCCTAAAGCGTTGTCGTACCCTCACCTGGACCCTAAACCATACCCGTCCCCTAACCGTAACCCTTCCCCGAAGCCTTACACTCACCCGTCGCCTAATCCTAACCCGTACGCTAACACTAACCCTCACCCTCACACGTACGCTCACCGTAAAGCATTGTCGTACCCTCACCTTGACCCTAAACCGTCCCCGTCCTCTAACCCTAATCCTAGCCCGAACCCTAACCCTAACACTTCACCGAAGCCTTACACTCAGCCGTCCCCTAATCCTAACCCGTATGCTAACACTAACCCGTGCCCTCACACGTACACTCACGCTAAAGCGTTGTCGTACCCTCACCTGGACCCTAAACTGTCCCCGTCCCCAAACCCTAACCCTAGCCCAAACCGTAACCCTAACCCTTTCCCGAAGCCTTACTCTAACCCGTCCCCTAATCCTAACCCGTACGCTAACACTAACCCGCCCCCTCAAACGTACGCTCACCCTAAAGCGTTGTCGTACCCTCACCTGGACCCTAAACCGTCCCGTCCCCTAACGCTAACTCTAGCCCGAACCCTAACCTAACCCTTCCCTGAAGCCTGACCCTCACACGTCCCCTAATGCTAAACCGTACGCTGACACTAACCCGCGCCCTCACACTTACGCTCCCCCTAAAGCGTTGTCGTACCCTCACCTGGACCCTAAACCGTCCCCGTCCCCTAACCCTAACCCTATCCCGAAACCTAACCCTAACGCTTCCCCGAAGCCTTACCCTCACCCGTCCCCTAATCCTAACGCGTACGCTAAGAATAAGCCACGCCCTCACACGCACGCTCACCCTAAAGCGTTGTCGTACCCTCACCTGGACCCTAAACCGTCCCCGTCCCCTAACCCTAACCCTAGCCTGAACCCTAACCCTAAACCTTCCCCGAAGCCTTACACGCACCCGTCCCCTAATCCTAACCCGTACGCTAACACTAACCCATGCCCTCACACGTACGCTCACCCTAAAGCGTTGTACCCTCACCTTGACCCTAAACCGTCCCCGTCCCCTAACCCTAACCCTAGCCGGAACCCTAACCCTAACCCTTCCCGAAGCCTTACCCTCACCCGTCCCCTAATTCTAACCCGTACGCTAACACTAAACCGCGGTCTCACACTTACGCTCACCCTAAAGCATTGTCGTACCCTCACCTGGACCCTAAACCATCCCCGTCCCCTGAACGTAACCCTAGCCCGAACCCTAACCCTAACCCTTCCCCGAAGCCTTACCCTCACACGTCCCCTAATCCTAACCCGTACGCTAACACTAACCCACACCCTCACACGTATGCTCACCGTAAATCGTTGTCGTACCCTCACCGGGACCCTAAACCGTCCCAGTCCCCTACCCTAACCCTAGCCCGAACCCTAACCCTAACCCTTCCCCGAAGCCTTACCCTCACCCGTCCCCTAATCCTAACCCGTACGCTAACACTAACCCGCGCCCTCACACGTACGCTCCCCCTAAAGCGTTGTCGTACCCTCACCTGGACCCTAAACCATCCCCGTCCCCTAACCGTAACCCTAGCCCAAACCCTAACCGTAACCCTTCCCCGAAGCCTTACACTCACCCGTCGCCTAATCCTAACCCGTACGCTAACACTAACCCTCACCCTCACACGTACGCTCACCGTAAAGCATTGTCGTACCCTCACCTTGACCCTAAACCGTCCCCGTCCTCTAACCCTAATCCTAGCCCGAACCCTAACCCTAACACTTCACCGAAGCCTTACACTCAGCCGTCCCCTAATCCTAACCCGTACGCTAACACTAACCCGTGCCCTCACACGTACACTCACGCTAAAGCGTTGTCGTACCCTCACCTGGACCCTAAACTGTCCCCGTCCCCAAACCCTAACCCTAGCCCGAACCGTAACCCTAACCCTTTCCCGAAGCCTTACTCTAACCCGTCCCCTAATCCTAACCCGTACGCTAACACTAACCCACCCCCTCACACGTACGCTCACCCTAAAGCGTTGTCGTACCCTCACCTGGACCCTAAACCGTCCCGTCCCCTAACGCTAACTCTAGCCCGAACCCTAACCCTAACCCTTCCCTGAAGCCTGACCCTCACCCGTCCCCTAATGCTAAACCGTACGCTGACACTAACCCGTGCCCTCACACTTACGCTCACCCTAAAGCGTTGTCGTACCCTCACCTGGACCCTAAACCGTCACCGTCCCCTAACCCTAACCCTATCCCGAAACCTAACCCTAACGCTTCCCCGAAGCCTTACCCTCACCCGTCCCCTAATCCTAACGCGTACGCTAAGAATAAGCCACGCCCTCACACGCACGCTCACCCTAAAGCGTTGTCGTACCCTCACCTGGACCCTAAACCGTCCCCGTCCCCTAACCCTAACCCTAGCCTGAACCCTAACCCTAACCCTTCCCCGAAGCCTTACCCGCACCCGTCCCCTAATCCTAACCCGTACGCTAACACTAACCCATGCCCTCACACGTACGCTCACCCTAAAGCGTTGTACCCTCACCTTGACCCTAAACCGTCCCCGTCCCCTAACCCTAACCCTAGCCGGAACCCTAACCCTAACCCTTCCCGAAGCCTTACCCTCACCCGTCCCCTAATTCTAACCCGTACGCTAACACTAAACCGCGATCTCACACTTACGCTCACCCTAAAGCATTGTCGTACCCTCACCTGGACCCTAAACCGTCCCAGTCCCCTACCCTAACCCTAGCCCGAACCCTAACCCTAACCCTTCCCCGAAGCCTTACCCTCACCCATCCCCTAATCCTAACCCGTACGCTAACACTAACCCGTGCCCTCACACGTACGCTCACCCTAAAGCGTTGTCGTATGCTCACCTGAACCCTAAACCGTCCCCATCCCCTCACACTAACCCTAGCCCGAACCCTAACCCTAACCTTTCCCCGAAGCCTTACGCTCACCCGTCGCCTATTCGTAACCCGTACGCTAACACTAACACGCGCCCTCACACGTACGCTCACCCTAAAGCGTTGTCGTACCCTCACCTGGACCCTAAACCGTCCCCGTACCCTAACCCTAACCCTAGCCCGAACCCTAACACTAACCCTTCCCCAAAGCCTTACCCTCAGCGTTCCCCTAATCCTAACCCGTACGCTAACACTAACCCGTGCCCTCACACGAACACTCACGGTAAAGCGTTGTCGTACCCTCACCTGGACCCTAAACTGTCCCCGTCCCCTAACCCTAACCCTAGCCCGAACCCTAACCCTAACATTTCCCCGAAGCCTGACCCTCACCCGTACCCTACTCCTAACC